>NC_043008.1:39181718-39226718 GCF_006345805.1 Octopus sinensis
TTCTACTATAGCCTCGAGTCGACCAAAGCCTTGCGAGTGGATTTGGTAGACGGAAACTGAAAGAAGCCCGTCGTATATATGTTTGTATGTGTGTGTGTGGTGTGTGTTTGAGTGTCTGTGTTTGTCCCCCCAACATCGATTGACAACCGATGCTGGTGTGTTTGCGTACCTGTAACTTAGCGGTTCGGCAAAAAGAGACCGATAGAATAAGTACTAGGCTTACAAAGAATTCGTCCTGGGGTCGATTTGCTCGACTAAAGGTGGTGCTCCAGCATGGCCACAGTTAAATGACTGAAACAAGCAAAAGAGTAAAAGAGTATGTGTACATTTTTGTATTTAGTGTATTTAATATTATTTGTATATCGACTTGAATACATGAGTGTGTGTGTGTGTTTGTATGTGTATGTGCGTGTGTGTGTGTGTGTTATATATTATACATTAACCCAACATTTGTTTTCCTCCCCTTTGATAATGATCACAACAAGATAGTCATGTCCCCACTTGAAGAAAAGAAAGAAAAAAACAAATTGAATATGTCGATTTCGGTGGTGACACTTCAAAGGGTCGCCGCATAATCGCTGTCTGCCCTTTTTTCTTACTTTCATCATTTATATAACTTTCGGAATGCCGTAGACTGAAAGATAGGAATTCACCCTCAATTTTTTGTAAGAATTCATAAGAATATTTTCTCAGGTGGCACCATTAAGGCCTGGTTCAAACCTTCCGATACCCGAAACCAAAAGGATCAGAGAAATGGAGAGGTATCAACTAAATAGAGAGAGAGAGAGAGAGAGAGAGAGAGAGAGAGAGACGTCTGAACCAGAAAAGAGCGATTAAGACTTGAAACTGAACTTAGACAACGTAGATTAGAAGGACAAGAAATCCGACGTTTAAACGAAAATTTTGAAAATAGAGCTGAAAGACTAGAGCAAGGTCGATCGGGACATCAATACATTCGTTTCAATGAAGATTATGATTAATGGGCCGAAAGAGTAGAGCAACATGAAATGAGACAACAGCAAGTTCGTTTGAATGAAAATGAAGAACAGAAACGACTTAGATTAGAAGCTCAACCCCTTCGAAACCAGTACCGGCGATTTCGCAAACATCAAGATATTGATGTCTCTCTTGGAAAAATTAATCAAATTAGGCCCCATTGTAGAGCGTTCAAATTACCGGGAGAAACTGCCAAATGTTGCTGTATGAATGGGAAAGTCAATTTAGCACCCTTACCTGACTGACCACCAGAAATGAAAGGATTATTCGAAGGTCAGACAGATGTGGGAAAAAATTTCAGAAAAAATGCCAAGCAGTACAATAGCATTTTCCACTTGACATCTTTTAATTGCAGAGAGTCGGTAACCTGAGCATTACAGTCCCTCGGTCATAATACATGGACAAATTTACCATTTCCTGGGTCCACTAATTCCAGATGCCGATGAGAAAACCAAATTTGTTCAACGACATTTCTTGGACCCACAAGATTCAGTTCAACAAAGGATCAGAATTTTGAACAACGAAGTAGGGCTAGAAAGAAGAATCGTAAAACGAATTGAAATAGTTTTGAGAGAGAGAGAAATCCATATATTGCTTCGTTCAAAATGACAAAGAAAATATTCAGGCACATGCCAGGGGCCCATACTTATTATTCCCGAGAGCCGAAGGCCAACTGGAGAGTATGAGAGGCGTTGGAATGCGCCAAATGCAAATGAAATCTGTTATTTTACCCAATGCAATTCAAGATGCATTCTCCAAGCATTAAATCTTTATTACAATCACGCGATCTTACACAGATAGAGACATAACAAGACAGACAAATACAAGGAATGTTATATGAGTTCGAATGAGACTTAAAAATTTAGTTGTAATATGACATAAACGAAAACTTGGCTCACTTTTGCCTTTACAACGAGAATTTTTGTGCGTTTTCTTTTTAATAAAAATAGAAAACATTATATATGTTAAAACGAAAAAGGGGGAAAATGCAGTTTCCAAATTTTGAACCCGGCAGCCTATAAGGCCCAGCAACTAACTTATCCCTTTCTTTGATGATTAAGCTGGGTTACTAACACCCACCTTTCTCATCACATCCTTCCAACGTTTCACATACTCTTTCTGTGGCGGTTTCCTCTTCTCCAACCCCAACTTGCTCTTCAGATGATATCTGAAGTAGTTTAACAAACCGGGGCCAGAGACAAAGGACCCTGTCACAAAACCTTCCTCGAAACAGGATGTGTACTGACCACAATTTCGAAAACTCATCGTTCGTATGACCCATTGCAGTAAGTTCTCTTTTTTCCTAAAGGTAACAATAGGTGGCACATCAATTTGAATATGACTAACAATAAACGATTGACGATCGAGAAACATTATGTCTATAGAATAAAGAATCATCAAAACGAATTCAATCATATTCTTCGAGGCGGCCGACTACTCCAGCGGTATTTGGTCGATCAGGCTGCAAGAATCGAATCTAATAACCTCTCCTATTTGATACAGCATCAAGCTGATTTAAGGAGTATAACATACAAGGGACTAACGGATGCCATGAATGACAATGATGATTTTAATGACGTTGGAAGACAGATCTTACTTCCCTCAACATTTACTGGGGGGCCAAGATACATGACTGAATAGCAGATGTGTGTCACGGAAATTTCAAGGAGACACGCAACATTATCGTTGTTCATTACACTTACGTGTAATTCCAAATGGAAAGAAATTACTCAAAATCTTTTTTCTGGAAAGGTTGCATCTGACATGCCAGATATGATATTACAAGAGTTTTCCAACTGAAGAGACACGTGTTTATGGACTTGATTCTCAAGAGAAAACTTTGAGGTGAAGTCAAAGCACATATTCATACCACTGAATATCAAAATCGCGGATTGCCTCATTTGCATGTCCATTTTTGATTGCTAAACAATATGAGACCAAATGAGATTGATGACTGTGTATTAGCAGAAATCCCAGACCCTGCAACAAATAAGGAACTGCCTGATTTAGTCATTGCTCATATGATTCATAGACCATATTATAGTGCAGATTTTTCCTATGCTGGAAGAATGGATCATGTTCCAAGAGATTTCCCAAACAATACTTTCAAAATATTGTCTGTGGAAAAGATTCTTATCCTCTTCACAGTCGGAGAGCAGTTGCAATGGAAAACAATCAACAACAATATTATAATGAAACTCTTTTAAGAGCAGTCAAATGCCACTGCAACGTTGAAGTCGTCGCCTCATTGAGGTCAATTAAATATGTCATTAAGTACACGCTGAAAGGAAATGAGTAAGCTGGTGTTCAAATAAACAATGATAACGAAATTGATCAATATTTAATGGGTTGATACATTGAACCATCCGAAGCAGTTGCATCCATTTTTAGGATTTTTATTCATGAAAGCGCGCCTGCAATAGTGAGACTGCAGGGTAATCTACCAAAGGAACAAAGAATATTGCTCAGAAATAATGAGGATATGGATGTCAATGAACGACATATGAGAACAACATTGACAGAATTCTTTTCATTGTACATCAATAATAACCTGTTGCTGAAGTACCCATGTATTTCACTTGGAAGAGAAGTAACAAAGAGTGTAAAGAAGAACGCGGGTGAAAAAAGGTCGAAAGCCATTTGAATGTTTGCAAAGAAAGAACACTTGATCATGCTTATGTTGTCACACCAAAGGCAAGAGAACTGTACTATTTAGAAATGTTATTGCATGAAGTTCGTGGACCTGAATGTTTCGCCGTATTACGAAGGTAAAATGGGACGATCCTTCTTAACTTTAAGAGGTATTTAAGATGATCAGCATTGGATCAATACCATAAGAGATCTACTAACAAGGCTTCCTAAAGAAATGGGGAACATAGTGATCCTCATACATGGAGATTTGTCAGATCCATTAGCTCTTTGGGAGAAATTCAAAGATTCCATGTCAGACGATGAACTATCTTTGCTTATTATGTCAACAAATGCATCATGAAGGATCACTGAAGCGTGTACAAGGAAAACAGAAATGGTTCTTAAAGAAACTCGAAGATTTCAATTTAACATTTTCTCACAATAACGAAGAAATTGAAGTTAAGCATGAATTGTTGCGTGAATTGAACTATGACATTGATGAGCAGCGAAATATTGTTGCGGAAAGAACACCACTGATTAATGAAGAGTAACAGGCCATTTATAATTATGTTGTCAGAGGTTTGAACACGAATCCCTCATCATTCATTTTCATTGAGGCACCAATTAGCTTAAGTCAAGAGTAAAGGTCAAATAGGTGTTACTGTTGCTTCATCAGGAATTGCAGCTACGTTGATGTCGGGTGGATGGACGGCTCATTCCAAATTCAAGATGCCAATCTTGATTCAAGAAAACTCAGCATTGATAAGAAATCCAACTTAGCATATGTCATCAGAAAAACAAAACTTACCGTTTGGGATGAAATATCAGCGATAAGAAGAGAATACTTTGAAGCTGTAGGCCGAACACTAAGAGATATCTGCAACAAAGATGAACCATTTAGCGGAATCATCACCCTCTGTTGTTGCAGACAACTTTTACCAGTTGTTAAGAGAGGGACAAACGTTAGTACAGTCAATTCAAGCATCAAAAGATTCACTTTATGGAAAAAGTTTGAAACATTTGAATTACATCATAACATGCGAATGAGGGATGGTCAAGAAGGATGTTCCTGATTCATTCTCAATGTTGGAAGAGATCTAATTTCCAAGAATGAAAAAAAAGAAATTAAGATTCCGCAAAATTTGATAAGTAATTCAAAAGAATTGCAAGAACGCGTCAAAGAAATATAACCATCATTTGAAGATCCGACGAACCTCTTCTCAAAGAACTGTATCAGTCACGAAGAATGACATCTTAAGTGCCATGAATAAAGAATGTATTTAATCATTTCCATGGTAACTGAAAGAATACAGATCTTTCGACAGTCTGTATGAAGAAGTTAATGTCACACATTTTCTATTGAAATTTTAAAATTCCCTGGAATTTTCTGGTATCCCCTCATAGGCTGAAACTGAAAGTCGACTCACCAATTATATTGCTAAGCAGTCTGAATTCACTAAAGCTTTGTAATAGAACTAGTTCGATCGTACAAGAATTAAAAAAGAAAATCATCATTGCAAAAATTAATTGTGGAATATTTGCTTATGAAATTGTAATGATATCCAGAATAAAGTTGAATTTAAGCGAAGAAGCGGCACTCTTGCAGAGGAAGCAATTCCTGATATTGTCATTTGCCATGACAGTTTACAAATCTCATGGGCAAACTTTGGAGAAGGTCCTTTTATTTTTGAAAGAACCTGTTTTCAATCATGGTCAGTTTTATTTAGCACTAAGTCGAGTAAAAAGTAGTTATAATATCAAAATATACCTCGGAGAGGGAACTAAACCAAAAAATATTGTAATGAAAGGGATTTTCGATTTATAATTAGTTTTGAAACTATACTCTCTCTTTTTAATCTTTTATTTGTTTCAGCCATTTGACTGTCGCCATGCTGGAGCACAGCCTCTAGTCGAGCAAATTGAGTCCAGGACTTATTCTTTGTAAGCTTAGTACTTATTCTATCGTTCTTTTTTTGCCCAACCGCGAAGTTACAGGGACGCAAACACACCAGCATCGGTTGTCAAGCAATGTTGGGGGAACAAACACTGACACACAAACATATGCACACACATACATATAAATATACATATATTTTTCAGTTTCCGTTTACCAAATCCACTCACAAGGCTTTGGTCGGCCCGAGGCTATAGTAGAAGACAGTTGCCCAAGGTGTCACGCTGTGGGACTGAACCCGGAACCATGTGGTTGGTAAGCAAACTACTTACCACACAACCACACCTACGCATATAAACTTAAAACAGAAAATTTGTCTCTGTTTTTCTGACTTTTGATTAAGATGAAAAAGATGAATATTTAATTTAAATTAATTTAAATGAAGTAGTAATTTTGTCTTTTAAGAAAAAAGAATCAAGTTGAAAATGTCACTTTGCAGTGGCGACAATCTTATGAGGTGCAGGCAGGCTGACCTCTTATTTCAAAAATGAAATCATAGTAATCTATTTCCGCTCCCTCGACCAGCAGGTGGGAATGACTGGTACTTCAAAGCCACATTTTCTTTTTATTTCTTTTTCTTAACGAGAAAATTACTATGCTTTCCTTTAAAACTGCAGTTGTATTGCAAAAATTTTGGATTATGTTTCTTCCCTGTGCTGTCGGATGGTTTCTATATGTATAACATGCTTGGAATAAACTAACGGAAGGGAGTCTCTGTCTGTTTTTCTGTCCTTTGAGATAAAGATGATAAAGATTACTATTTTAAATAAAATAGTTTTTTTTCCTTCGCCGCCGCGCATCGACATTTTCAACTTGGAGTGATTGTGACCCAAGGGATTACAGGTACGTCTAGTATATGGGTGTTTGTGTGAGCACAAAGAAAGTGAGAAAGACCGGAAGGAAGAAGGAAGGAACAAAGTTTTCGTAAATAAAAAGGAGAAACGAATCCAGGTAAACAAAAATGTCACAGGAATAAGTCAAGGAAAAAAAGTCACAGAAAAATAGTCACGGGGTTTTTGTCCGGGGGGAACGGGTTAAAAAACAATTTTAGAATGACTTTTTTCTGTCAAAACGCTAAAAAGAACTGACCAACAAAAGAAAAACCAAGAAAGATTCAACCAAATCAAAATTTAAACCCAAATAATAAGTGAACAAAAATGCAAAACATAAAGATGCAAAACAACAAACATAAAAAATTAAAAGAAATAAAAATATAGGTCAAAAATCTTTTAAATTTTCAAAGGTCAAAAACACAACAAAAAATAATAGCTGAAAAACATTAAATACCTCAACCTCATTCCGAAATATTACACAAAAAAAAAAGAGCATCTGAAACTGAAAAAGCAAATAACTGAGACACTAAAAAGAAAGACTTCGCAAAATATCCCACTTCCATTGGGCACGCACATGCACACACACAAACACGCACACACACAAACACGCACACACACAAACACGCACACACACAAACACACACACACACACACACGCACATACACCCCTTTTACATACACACACACATATATTCACGCAGAGCTGAAACGGTGTTTGATTTATTTTTTCAGCGTACTATTTTCATCATCCCACTACCAAGTATGACATTACCCCTTCCTTCCTTATTCATCTATCACCCCTTTCTTTCTCATTCATAAACCTAAGAGTATCATTATAGTAGATCATCTCGGTAACAATGGGTGCTATGAAAAAAAAAATACAAAGCCCAGCAACAGCACCGGATCATTCTACACATCTGTGTAATTTTTCGCGCAATTCCGCCCAGCCGTTTGACCGTGAGTGCCTCGTCTATGTCAAATTTATATGTATAGATACACACATACACACACACACACAAACACACACACATACGCAAACACATACATACGCACGCAAACACAACAATCACATTTGACACAATAACGTTCTTCAGAATCTGAAATCAGTTAATCACACACACACATACACACACACACACACACACACACACACTTACACTCACACACACATACACACACGCACACACACACACTTACACTCACACACACATACACACACACACACACTTACACTCACACACACACACACTTACACTCACACACACACACACTTACACTCACACACACACTCATAGATAAAAGATTAACTGATTTGAAATTCTAAAGAACGTTGATCATTGAGTCAAACGTGTCTCTTAGAGACATACTGTTGTTGCGTTTACACAAAGACATGATTGTTTTCCTTTTCCCCAGATTTGATGTCAAGGACGCGCTATCTTCTATTCAAAAAGTTTCTTTCGTTCAAGTAAAATATTAAAATGTTAATCATTGAAAATAATTCCATGCTGAAATTTACGTGAAACGCAGTCAGGGGTACGTGATGCAAGTCAGGAATAAAGTCGTAATTGAACTCATACATTCTCTCAGTACATAGCTAACGCACACACACACACACACACATAGACACACACACATACACGCACGCACACACACTCAGTGACACAAACACACACCATCAAAGCTGAAGTGGAAGTAGCGGTACGAATTCAAATGAAAGTCTATCATCTTTCCTTCTCAGTATTCATTCGTTTCTTCAGCATCTTGTTCTTTTATCATCTCTTCCTTTTCACTTTATTTCGTATTTGTGATACTCTATAACAAATAAATATTTATATTTTTTCTATCTGTAGCACACACAAATACACACAAACACACACTATATGAATATTGTAAGGTGCATATACAACACATTAACAAAGAGAAATCTAGCTGTATCACTCCATATCCCTCAATTATAGAGGTTTGCTTCCATTACTTAGCTTCTCAATAAGGAATTATTTATTGATATCTAACTCTGTCAGTGCATCTAATCTCACACATATACACGCACACACACACTCATATAAGTGTGTGTAAATATATATATATATATATATATATGAATTAGAAGTATTTTTTCTAAATCTCTCAGAGATATACTGTAACTCTGCCAAACGGGCAACGCGGGTGTTGGGGGTTCCACCTCGTCTTTCTATTGTGGTTAGTGGTGCTGACGTTCTGAGGGAGACACTTAGACATCGATGACAGTCAACTTGCCAGTCTTTTTTCGGAGGGTTTTCAGAAATCCCTGACCTAGCAGTGTTACCGTGGAGCACTGCCTGTTAGAGTTAAAGCCTTTAGGCACGAAAGTGTAGCCACACTCTCGTGTCGGAGATGCGAGCAGAGCAATGAATGTGTTCTGTGGCCGCCGATTTCAAGTCTAAGGGTTTATGTAGAATACCTGCTGTCGCGTTGAGAGGAGGACAGTTACCAACTGAGTCCATCATCAAGATTGTTCCGCCCCATTCCTTCAATAAGGAAGGGGAAAATATTTGTGCCTGTGTTTACGTGTATGCGTATGTGTGTGTGTGTGTGTGTGTGTGTGTGTGTGCGCGTGTGTGTGTGTATATATAGGCACAGGAGTGGCTGTATGGTAAGTAGCTTGCTTACCAACCACATGGTTCCGGGTTCATTCCCACAGAGTTGGGCAAATGTCTTCGACTCTGGCCTCGGGTCGACCAAAGCCTTGTGAGTGGATTTGGTAGACGGAAACAGAAAGAAGCCCGTCGGATATATGTATGTATATATATATATATGTGTGTGTGTGTCTGTGTCTGTGTTTGTCCCCCCCCCCAACATCGCTTGACAACCGATGGTAGTGTCACCGTAATTTAGCAGTTCTGCAAAAGAGACCAATAGTATAAGTACTAGGCTTACAAAGAATAAGTCCTGGCGTCGATTTGCTCGACTAATGGCGGTGCTCCAGTATGGATGCAATCAAATTGAAACAAAAGAGAAAAGAGATATGCATGTGTGTATATATAGTGAAACTGAGAGAGACAGACAGATAGACGTGCGCGCTTGTGTATGTGTGTGCGTGTATCCTCTATATCATCATATAATTACTTTAGAGAGGAAGAGTAGATGAAGCGTGATAGGGAAAAGTGAGAGATGTAGAAAAATAGGTTAGATGGAGGGTGAAATAGAGGAAGGAAGAGAGAGAGAGAGAGAGAGAGAGAGAGAGAGAGAGATGTAAATGAAATGACTGAGAACGAAATAGAAGGGGTAGGTAGGTAGGAAGGTCGATAGATAGATAGATAAATAGATATATAGTTAGATAGATAAATAGATATATAGATAGATAAATAGATATATAGTTAGATAGATAAATAGATATATAGTTAGATGTATATATAGGCGCAGGAGTGGCTGTGTGGTAAGTAGCTTGCTCCGGGTTCAGTCCCACTGCGTGGCATCTTGGGCAAATGTCTTCTACTATAGCCTCGGGCCGACCAAAGCCTTGTGAGTGGATTTGGTAGACGGAAACTGAAAGAAGCCTGTCTGGCTGTGTGGTAAGCAGCTTGCTAATCAACCACATGGTTCCGGGTTCAGTCCCACTGCGTGGCATCTTGGGCAAGTGCCTGCTGCTATAGCCTCGGGCCGACCAATGCCTTGTGAGTGGATTTGGTAGACGGAAACTGAAAGAAGCCCGTCGTATATATGTATATGTGTGTGTATGTGTTTGTGTCTGTGTTTGTCCCCCTAGCATTGCTTGACAACCGATGCTGGTGTGTTTACGTCCCCGTAACTTAGCGGTTCGGCAAAAGAGACCGATAGAATAAGTACTGGCGGTGCTCCAGCATGGCCGCAGTCAAATGACTGAAACAAGTAAAAGAGTAAAAGCGTATATATATATATATATATATATATATGTATGTATGTGTGTGTGTTTGTGTGTCTGTGTTTGTCCCCCTAGCATTGCTTGACAACCGATGCTGGTGTGTTTACGTCCCCGTCACTTAGCGGTTCGGCAAAAAGAGACCGATAGAATAAGTACTGGGCACAAAGAATAAGTCCCGGGGTCGATTTGCTCGACTAAAGGCGGTGGTCCAGCATGGCCGCAGTCAAATGACTGAAACATGTAAAAGTAAAGTAAAAGTAAAGTATATATATATATATATATATATATATATATAGATAGATAGATAGATAGATAGATAGATAGATAGATAGATAAGATTGATTGGTTGATTTAAAGACAGCGTTTGTGTAAGACACAAAATACAAACCAAGAGTCAGTCAGAGAGAGAGAGAGAGAAAATAGAAAGGTTGAATGTTAGAGCAAAGGTTAAACAGTGAAAGATAGTGAGGAAATGTAGGGAATCGTAGCAACATTTTTGATATTACTGTCATAGAGTAATCTCTATACTTTTGAAGTGTAAAATTAGGAACTAAAATAATAGCATGATCAATTGTCAATCTCTATGTTTCAAGTATTACTTCGGATACTTCTTTCAAATGAGTTAGTTCGTGTAGTGAACGAAGTCTCTTTGAAGTGAGAGCGTTGTTGAAAAGACACTCGTAGTAAAAACAATTTAATAAAATATCTATGCCATAGGCCACGACTTTTCACAGCATGGATTCATTTCATGTGTGTATGCGTATATATGTAAGCGTGTGTGTGAGAGCGCGTGCGTGTACAGATACAAACACACACATATATATATATATATATATGTGTCTGTGTATGTGTGTGTGTGTGAACACATACATAATATGTGTGTGTGCGCATCTGTGTTGAAACAAAATGTCGGGTATGATGCTCGTTGTCTGAATACTATTATTATTATGTCATTGTAGCGACTTATTTTCGTGTCTATTATTTTAAGCAGCCTTCCGTTGTCATGTCGCTTTAGTGTACAAGTCTGTCGCTGCTATAAAAGCTACAAGATATACAACGTTCGATCCCTCAGACAGTGTTGCAGACTTTCCCTCTACCGTATTTGATGAATACCACGAAAGCTGAGATATCAGATGACAGGTCAACGTGTCATTGCAGCTACTTCGTCTAAATACAGTGACACATCGCTGATACGAATTTAATTCGTTCCATGACAGAGCTCCTCTTACGATTTATTCGTTTTACAAACCAATTTTTTCCCATTGAAATTAACTAAAATATTATTAATCCGTTCCAGCCCGCCCTATCCCCAAACCACTCAAAAATAATTTTTGTGGGGTTTTAAAGCAGAAAAGGTGTAGTTACAAGTAAAATGACAGTTATAAAAAAAAAAGAGAATGCAAAATAAATATGTAAACTGGTTTTATTAACTGAATTACCTTAAAGATGGTACGATTTGTGTGGTCGTAGTGCGGATTTCCGCACGTACTTCAAGACTCGTACGTGTCTCGGTTCGTACAGCAAATCACACGTACAATGGGGCACTCGTTATGCGAAGTTCTACTGTATATTAATTTTTATGGCCGACAGTTCTCATATCACTTTGGTGTCATGCTTAGCACAACTGGGGGATCTTTACCTTTTGACCTACAGATTTAAAAAATAATTTTTTGTAACTAAACACTTTCAAACTTCGTATACTGGTAGAATGTGTCATATAAAACACCTTTTACTCTAAGTGTTTTTTGAGAAAAATTTATGTTTATAAAGTTATTTCGTGTTGAAGTTCTCATATTTCGGTAATTTCATCCAATCAATGACATGTATTCAGCTGAATAAAATTCCTGCTGTTGTTTGTCAACAAGAACTTCTTAATGCTGGATGTTCAAGAACCAAATGGATTTTCAATCCCGGATCATCTAGATTCCAAAAAGGATTTCGCTTTTATTAATATAGATTAAAGCTATCACAGAATCAATCACAATCTACTTTCTTTTAGTATTTGCCACAAAAGATGAATTTTACTGACTCTTCAATTATAATCTCAGCATTTCGAGTTATATCATCTGTATTTTTTCGTCTCATCAGAACAGAAAACCTACTAAGATTATTTATTAAAGATGAATTACCGAAGACGAGTAACTCGAGTAAAAGCAAATGCAATTTCGAAAGGTATTATGTTCACCTAGATGTAAATGCAATAAAATAATTAACGAACATTTTGATGATTCACATATTGTATTGCTATTAAACGATTTAAACTGATTGCTCGAAATTTCTGGTCGAAATTCGTAATACAATATGAAATTTTTAGAAAATTAGGATCTTTTCGGTTTGAAGGGCAGTTTTTAAAAATAATTTCACGTAACTAAACACTTTTAAACTTCGTATACTGGTAGAATGTGTTTATAAAACATCTTTTTCTCTTGGCTTTATTGAGAAAATTCTATAGTTTGTAAGATATTTGTTGTTTTTTTCTTCAATTTCTGCAATTTCAACCAATCAATGACATCTATTGGGTTGAAAACATTCTGTGCCGTATGAATATGTCCCTCGTTTAAGAAACAGATTGGGTTTATTTACATTTCTGAAGACAAAAAGATACCCTTCGCCCCACCCCTAACCCTAACCCTAAAACAGATTGAAATGCAATAGATCGATACTAGGGTCATAATTATGGGTGACAATTTAATATGACAAAAAGATACCTTTCCCCCTAACCCCCCTAATCCTAACCCTAACCCTAACCCTAAAACAGATTGAAATGCAATAGATCGATACTAGGGTCATAATTATGGGTGACAATTTCATATGACACCGCTAGAAAAAACTGCCGTTCAAACCGAAAAGATCCGAAAATTAAAAATTTTAGATTCAAACTTATGTGTCACCGATATCCAGCATTCTACTAGCTCTTCATTTCCCAGGCATTGTATGTGAAAACAGGCTCAACATCTACAACATAAAGGGCGATTACTTTAGTTTAGTTTTTAGTTTACTTTTCAATTACAAAAAACCCTTAAGATGTTGGCTAAAAATGTTTACAATCTGATCAGCGTCGAGACGAAGGTAGTTGAAACTTTTAGGAAGAAACGGCGTTTTAGATGTTAAAGAAAATGTTGCACCATATCATGATTGTGGTGGAGAAATGAAGGAAGCTCGAAGAAAAGGGAAAAACAGTGAAATTTTGCCAACTTTACTTTGCAAAACTCGCGGCTGCCAAACTTATCGGTCTATCCGCACCGGAAATGTATTTTTCTATTATACTGATTCAAATTAAAAAAATCTATTGGAATCTTTCTTTGTGTCAAAGTTTAAAATTCATTTTTTTAATTTTAATCAAGATGTCTTTTCTGATAAGGTGTATCAGTTAACTGATAGAGGTACCGAATAATTATGATTTGTTTCAACATGTGTCGTGAAATTTGTTCACGAATTATTTCCGTTAACAATCGTGGAAAAATGGTAGGAACTGAGAAGAGCCTGTAAAAACCGATGAAGCTCAGTTTGCAGGGCGCTGAAAATACAACAGAAGCAGAACGCTGTAAGGAGACCATGCCCCTGATTCAACTAATAGCAAAACAAAAATTAAAAAAAACAATAGAAACCATGGAAGATGCAGCAATCGCCCTTTAAGTTGTAGATCACATGCCAAATTAGTACCCAATTTACTTCTCTGCATACAAAGTATTCCCGAATACAGGTAAAATGTAATGGAAAAATTAAACAAAATAGCAGGTGTCACCGTTTTTTTTTTTGTGAGGAAGAGGGATTTGAGCTCAGAGTGTACAGAGCCAGATATGAAAAAGTATCCTGACCAACAGTCCAGCGCCAATCCACCACCACCCAGGGTCGTTACTTTCTTTTTGCTGACCTCAAAAGCATGAAATGAAAAGTTGATTTCCGTGGGATTTGAACTGAAATTATCGAGAGCCGGAACAAACGTAGTGAAACTTTTCTTCCAAATTTCCAACGACTTTGCCAATTATACACACACATGTATGCATGTATGTGCATTATAATACACATGCATGTACGCATATGTGTACGTGAGTATGTACATACATCTGATTATACACATGCATACATATACACTTATACATTTATACGTATACCACACACACACAGACACACTCACAGACAAATATGCATGTACTACATGCAACACTCTCTGTTTATGTCTGCGATTGTTGAAATAAAACATTGATGCCCCGAATCTCACTATTCCTACTGACCTTATGAAGTCCATGAACGCTGACACTTACTGCAGATTCAACTTATTAAAAGTTACTTGCATGACAAACTTATTTTACCTTTACTTTCAATAGAATTCTTAAATTACTCGAAGGATAAATAAAAGTGAAATAGATTTTATTCATAAAATTTTAGAGTAAATTTTAAAATTGCATGATTTTTATATTAACTTCATATTTGTGGAAACGTAAAATTTTATTTTATAGATATATGATTTTCAGCCACCCACATATTAATTTTAGTAATTTATTTCAGAACTTTACTAAGAGTTTATCATTATTTTTCACTGGTGAAGTCGCATTTACTTGAGCCTCGCTGTACTGAATGTCGCTCTTTGTAACCCTGGATGTAGCAAGAAAAATTAAATATCTTCCCATATGAAATATTTGTAACGGAAAATTATGTGGTACAATCCTGTATATAATGTAAATAGGATAACTATTATGGCTAAAGTGTTCCATAATATAATCCCCTTTGCAAACGAATCACAAATAAAACGAGAGCCTTAACAGAAATTTGATTCTGGTTCACTTCATTACATGTAAATTTTTTTATGTACAATGCTAAACGAAATTGAAAGAAAATTAATACAAATTGTGCACCTAACTGTAACTGTACCAATCGTAATATTTGTTTTATACTATTAACGCAAGACAGAAATGTGCTACCGTGTTATCGAGGTATGTTTGGTTCCTCATAAAACAAGTACAAATTGGTTCCCGATAAACTGGTCACTGTAATATTTATGGCATCATAGAGAGAAAACTTCATTGAAAACGTGATTGTGAAGAGTGTCTGAGAAAGTAACGGTTTTGTTACTGCATTTCTATTGAAATACACTACAATTATCTTTAATATCTTTAACATTTTGTTTCAGTGGCCACGAAGAAGCACAACCTGAAAGGGTTCTTCTTCCTCGCCTTCCTTAATTTCAGTTTCACATTTCTGGTGCCTCTTCTTGTCGTGAGTATATATATATATATATATATATACGAGCAAAAGGCCCCCACCGTCCAATGGACGGTGCTGTGTTGTCAAACATTTAAGCCAAATTTTCTCAAAACAACTTGTCCGACCGTCCCATAGGCCTCCCCTTTGAGAAACACGGATTTAACCTAAATTTGAGACACCAGCAAAAGAAGAAATAAAAAAGACTTTTTTCTATTCCAAAGAATGCTTTATTGATCGCATTCTCACCTGGAATCGATATTTGTAATTTTTTCAAGTATTATACACGCCCTGATACCGTCAGTATCTACATATCAAATTTGAGCGCAATCGGGTAGAGGATGCCCGAGATCCTAGAACACACACACACAGACAGCATGTATGTATGTATGTATGTGTGTATGTATGTATGTATGTTTGTATGTATGTATGTGTGAGGGCGCGTGGCTTAGTGGTTAGGGCATTCGGCTCATGATCGTAAGGTTGTGAGTTCGATTCCCGGCGACGCGTTGTGTCCTTGAGCAAGACACTTTATTTCATGTTGCTCCAGTCCACTCAGCTGGCAAAAATGAGTTGTACTTGTACTTCAAAGGGTCAGCCTTGTCACTCTCTGTGTCACGCTGATTATCCCCGAGAACTACGTTAAGGGTACACGTGTCTGTGGAATGCTCAGCCATTTGCACGTTAATTTCACGAGCAAGCTGTTCCGTTGATCGTATCAGCTGGGACCCTCGTCGTCGTAACCGGCGGAGTCTTTTTTAATGTATGTATGTATGCATGCATGTATGTATGTATGTTTGTATGTATATATGTATGTATGTATGTATGTATGTATGTATGTATGTATGTATGTATGTATGTATGTATGTATGCAAGAGTTAAAGAACGGATAAGATTCGGGCTACATATGTTGCATAGCGAGCGGAACCTCGGAAGTGGTAAATATCCAAGGGAGGTGTATACCACAGGCTACTCGTCAGGACAGGGTTATCTTGATTAAATGAAGTTTATATTATCTCATGTAGGTAAATGGAAGATTCGATTGGAATATGTAGAGGGCACTGTTAGATTGGAGAATATGAATGTTGAGAGAAATTAGGAACATAAGAATATTTTCCTGAGCACCAGGATCCAACTTGTGTCTTGGTATCTCTTGTCTGGGGCTAAAAAATGTTGGTTGCAGTTTTGTTTGCATGGGCTGTCTGAGAGGTTGTATGTGATTGGTCCGGGGGAAATAGTGGAAGATAGCTGGCATAGGCCAAATCTATATAGACGAATGAATTCGTACTTTCCCTCCAAAATTTTACCATGTGCGTTATAAAAATAGTTCTTTAGAAATAGAATTATGGATTCTCATAAGGGAGTGAAAAATTCCACAATTATTGAAGGGTAGATTTCGGCATGTAAATATAACCATTATCGGTCGGAACTTTTTAAAAAAATGTTCTATATATATTTGGAGGGAAATTTTGGCGGGAAAGTACGAATTCATTCGTCTATATAGATTTGGCCTATGCTAGCTATCTTCCACTATTCCGACGACGCTGGCTCGGGAAGCGGGGGTATGTATATAGCATTTGAGAAATCTATCCAAGTGGAGTGTTACGTTGATAAAGGAAATGAATTTATAATTCTAATCCAGAAATGCGTCCGTAAATAACCATAGACTTTGCTTTCGTTATTTTTCCCTTCTGTTTTACATATATGACCCACATGGATAAGTTGTATGTGGAGTCTTATTTGTAGAAAATAGAAATAAACAGTCTTTGACTGCTATTTCTAATTTTTCGGTATGTGGCTAAGCAACCTGTTGCCTGCCCCATTTCATTTATATACATATACGTGTATATATATATATATATATTATATATATATATATATATATATAATATATACATACATACGTATATGTGTGTGCATTCGTGTGCGAGAGTATGATTGAGTGTGTGTCTAGTCGGGTGAATTTTGCCATTTTGTGTTAGCTCTCATAGCTGTTTGCCGTTCGCATTATGCAGATCACCCTTGGTGATTAGAAGTTTCTACTCTCTCTCCAAATATATTCGTCTTATATCTGTTTGGTGTTTGGAAAGGAAAATGCAGTACTGATGGCACCCGCAGAGTCACAAGTATATGTCTAAATATACCTCATTTTCTCATAAAGGTAGCATACTGTCGCTTTTTAAAAAATAAATAATGCTATGCTAATTTAGGAGATAGCGTGATACCTTGAGATTATTTATCCGTCTTGTTTAAAGTTGGTAGCAATCACCATTGATTGTCTGCAACCATTTTCTCGAAGCAAATATTATTTGATTAAACCAAAAGTTTATGCTATGCGGTGTTTAATCTTTGTTGGTTATTGTTATCCAAATTATTTGTACTGGCTAAATTTGGGATATTTTTCTAAGATTACAACGTAGATACATACATTCATGAAAATATACTCATGTACTCGTTTATTTGAAAACACAAATCCATATACGCGCTTAAGTACACTTCCATTTATGCAAAAATATCAACTATGCATATTCTTCTTAATCCCTTTTTCCCCTTGTGGAGCATAGGGCCTCGACAGTTGTTTTCCACTTTTTGCGGTCATTGGCGTGTTTCTTGGCTAGTCTCTATATCAGGCAAGTGGTCCTGAGCTCGTCCAAAATGCTCCGCTTCCATGTCTGATTCGAGCGTCCTCGCTTCCTTTTCTCCTGCGGGTTCCAGTCAAGTGCTTGTCATGTCACATATGAGGGTTCTTTCCGCAGTGTGTGTCCGATCTATCTCCATTTCCTTCGTCTAATCTGAACGTGTATGGGCTCCTGGTTGGCCCTTTCCCACAGGTCGGTGTTTGGCACTCTGTCGGACCCACTTCAGATGGAGGATCTGCCGGAGACATTTATTGATGAAGGTCTGGATCTTACGCATATACAAATACATTTTTACACATATATGTATTTGTATATATATGAGAAAGAGCTTTACTTTTAACAATTTGCATTTACAACATTATTATATTCTTGTTTTCCTAAATATTTTCTCGAACCTGTGTATGAAACATTGTACTTCATTCTGAACTATAAAATTCCCGAATTCATCGTTATCAACATTTCCAGGTGATCTCAGCACCTGTTTTAGTTACAGAACTGCTCTTTTTTTTTATAATAGGCGGCTTATTGTTTAAATGCACTTTTCCGGCAAAATTTGACCATTAGAGCATTTGTTCATGAAAGCTATGTATTAGACGGTGTCTTGCACATACAAATCAACGTAGACTTAAGGCCAAAATCTTGGAATCTGATGTGTAAGTTGCTGTTCTATGCATCCAAAACATCAATTAATGTGATTCTCGCTCAACCTGTTAGTACACGCAGAGCACACACACATACGCACGTACACACACACACACACACACACACACACACCCGCACGCACACACACACACACACACACATTTTAATGTTTGTCATTATAAACGCAACTGTTTTCCATTAGTTTACACGATTGATTTTAATTAATTATTATTATTATTTAATTAATTATTATTATTATTACTTTACTCTAGAATTTATGTGAATCGAACTTGTATATCTTAGGTTTCTGCGTTATGTTGCTCCAGGTCTCTTTTTCTACCGCACCTTTTTTCTGTGTTATCTTTGATTAACAATTACGTTAATTAACCAAACAATTCTCTTATCTACAAGAGCCTATTTAATTCACTTTTATCTTCTACAATTAAAAACCCGTATTATCTTCTTCTATTGCACGTATAACTTCTGTCTTTTAACATTGTGCTTCTTACATCCATTTGCATTCATTAGTTTCCTTCTATTTGTTTTCGTCTTAAATTATACTTCATTCGAATGTAGCAAGCTCACCTTTACATTCATAGTTTATTGGCTTGTGATTATTGTCTAATTCTTCAGTGTTTGTCAGCCTTTTTGATATTAACAATCAAAATAATAACAACGTTAGTATACTTCGTCAGCTGTGCATAATTACATTTCTTCACATTTAAAATTATGTTAACCATTTCAAATATTTCCGGCTGGTACAGGTATTCCTTTCATTTTATTATTCTTGATTTCTCATTACTTTTCTTTGAATGTAAATGTCTTTTATTTGCAACAACCTTACTTTTGAATACTATTTTCTTTGTAAACCTTAATGTATTTATTACAATCGTCTATTTTGTCATGTTACCTCCGGAACTCGCTTTAACTCGCATCTACCTTACTTTGAAATTTTGTTTTCATTAAAGTTCTATATAAATACTTCTTCATATTTTCTGTTTTCTATTACTACGTCACCGAAATGTTTATGCATCCATATGCATAAATAATCTTCATTTGTTACTGGTCGAACCATATTCTTTGTCGGTTGAACTACAATCATCATCGGCAGCACACCTCTTGACACCTCTTCGCACCATGATATCAAAATGCCATCCTCTATCCATCTATTCACGTCTCTTTCGAGCCCCAGCCTGGCTTCTCCTTTCGTGGTGTTCTCATAGCAGCTCATCCTGCTTCTCAGTACGGGTTGTTCTTTCCTATAGTACAATACCTATTTCTTTACTACCCACAAGGGGCTAAACACAGAGAGGACAAACAACGACAGACAAACGGATTAAGTCGATTACATCGACCCCAGTACGTAACTGGTACTTAATTTATCGATCCCGAAAGGATGAAAGGCAAAGTCGACCTCGGCGGAATTTGAACTCAGAACGTAACGGCAGACGAAATACCGCTAAGCATTTCGCCCGGCGTGCTAAAGATTCTGCCAGCTCGCCGCCTTGCAATAGTACAATACCTATTTCTTTATTGCCCACAAGGGGCTAAACATAGAGAGGACAAGCAAGGACAGACAAACGGATTAAGTCGATTATATCAACCCCAGTGCGTAACTGGTACTTAATTTATCGACCCCGAAAGGATGAAAGGCAAAGTCGACCTCGGCGGAATTTGAACTCAGAACGCAGCGGCAAACTAAATACCGCTTAGCATTTCGCCCGGTGTGCTAACGATTCTGCCAGCTCACCGCCTTACGGATCACTAATTTGTGTTACCGATGACTAAAAATTGCGGGCAAGTTATCTCTGTCCCTCTCCCTCTCGTAACGGCAGACGAAATACCGCTAAGCATTTCGCCCGGCGTGCTAACGTTTCTGCCAGCTCGTCGCCTTGCAATACCGTCCATCTTTCGCCGTCGAACTCAACACGGAAGTCCTTATCTTCAATTGCACATATGACATCCCCTCTCTCTGACGGTAACCTGTCACTCCTACAGCTTTCTTCCTCCGCTCCACGCTAACAGCATGCTACCCACCGGTCACAAAAGTTTACTCCTCCCCTGCCAACTGTCACAGCACCCAAACGTGTGATCACGTTCATTCCGATCACTAAGTCAACACCGTCATCAACTACAATCGCCTGTAGCTTCAACACTGATCCCTGCATTTCCTGCTCTACTTCACTGACGCCCCTACATTTGACCTCCCTGCCATCTACGGCACTAAGACTGTTTCCTCTCCAGTTCTCGACCATTCGCGCGGTTAACAAAGTGGTTATACAAACCGAGTCCAGAAGGGATCATGCTTCCCTTGCCGTCACCAGAAACCTTCTATAGGCAACGATCAGTGGTGCACCTTCAGTTGGCCGTGGGGGGAACTAGCGGGGCAGTAATTCCTTTCTCATTGTTTCCGTTTGCTATGAGCCCACGTTGGCCACATCGGTAACATACCACCATTGGTTTTGGTTCCGTGCATTCTTCCTGCTATGAACGGACCTCGACATCTAAAGCATGGTCTCGTAACCGTTCGCCTTACCATATTTTTGTTTTCACTGTTCGCTGCTTGCCTCTTCGTTCTGCTCGTATCCGCCGTCACAACTGCCGCTACGTCGGGTGTGTCCGTCTTGCGTCAACACTCGTGTCTTATCTACCATTTCCCATATCTATTGCAGACAATGAGATATGATCGGGGAATCCGGCCACAAAAGCCAGCTTCACCATCCGCTCCATCATTGCTCCAGTAAACCTTGCTGTGGGTTCTAATCTCGCTCACATAATCATCTATCTGCTTTCCCGTCCAGATTATACTCCCGAGTTTATTGTAGGCCTTGAACGCCCCCTCCGTGTACCCGTCCTTCGGATGCTCTTCAATTTTTTTCAACTTTCTCCTGGTCCGCTTCATCCATTTCCAAGTAGGGATTCAGCCACATCCTCTATACCCTGGGGCTAAAAAATGTTGGTTGCAGTTTTGTTTGCATGGGCTGTCTGATTGCGAGAAAACCAGTCAGATCTTACTTGTAACCACGTATAAGCTCACCCAACCACTCACCAGTAACGACTACTACACTCCGACTGCTTCCATCACACGACTTGACTGCGCCGTAGAACTCTGTAAGAAAGAGGCCACTTTCCACCTTTCGCTTCCTGACATTACGTCATGTTCTCCTTCCGGTCACTTATCCTTCCTCCATACACCATGACTGACTTCTTTCTGTATATTCTTTCTTATAAATAACGACTTTTAAAATATATATATTCGTTTAAATATGAAAAAAAAAAGAACTGTAACAAGCTATCATATACTTACCGTTTCCCAAAAAGAAATTTAAATAAGCATCACATTTAATAACCATCGTATAGTATATTTCTTTCGATAAAATACTTCTACCAAATTTAATTTTCTCCCGTCACTTATATACTTAAATTTAGTTTTCAATATTTTATCTGCTATTAATACATTTATCTTAAATATCTGAAATGGTTTTCCAACGATAAAATCTATCATAATCTCTGTCATTCTATTAATGTTTCGCCCTCATTTTTTACTAAACGAACTATTTAATTATCCACGAAAATTCTGTAAGATTTCGATACAGCCTAATTCTGTTTCATAGATCAATGTTTCCTGTTATATCGACGCCATTGAAAGCACGGCTATATGTATATCCCAGAACATTTCTATCTGATTGCCTTTGTGTACAAATTTAATGAAGCCTTTCGTAATTATGTACATAAATACGGCTATAATTTTAATGGTATTAAGATGTCTATCTATCTATCTATCTATCTATCTATCTATCTATCTATCTATCTATCTATCTATCTATCTATCTATCTATCTATCTATCTATCTATCTATCTATCTATCTATCTATCTATCTATCTATCTATCTATCTATCTATCTATCTATCTATCTATTTATCTATCTATCTATCTATCTGTCTGTCTGTCTGTCTGTCTGTCTGTCTGTCTGTCTATCTATCTATCTATCTATCTATCTATCTATCTATCTATCTATCTATTTATCTATCTATCTATCTATCTATCTATCTGTCTGTCTGTCTGTCTGTCTGTCTGTCTGTCTGTCTCTCTGTCTGTCTGTCTGTTACCTACCGATGCGTGTAGAATGAAGTAGAAGGAGGCGAATATTGTCTATGCTTAATGTATTAACCATATTAGAGCAGGTGTTTAAGTTTAATTACAAAGTAAAATAAATTATCTCTAGTTGATAATGAGACGATTTTCTCAGTATTGTGTTCGTGTGTGTGTATGTTTGTGTGTGTGTGTGTGTGTGCGAGTGTGTTTGTGTGTGTGTGTGGGGGGGTATGTGTGTGTGTGTGTGTGTGTGTGTGTGTGTGTGTGTGGTGTGTGTGTGTGCGTGTGTGCATTTGAATAATCATTTATAATACGTGCTGGCTATTTTTGATTTCATTTTAACCCATTCATGCCGATCGTCTGTTTAAACTGACACTTAATTCATGAATCTATAAAACAAATACTTGATACAAATTGTGATTTGTGTATGATCTGTATCAAAGAATGAAACATGTTCTTAACGCACATGCAGTCTGTTTGAACAAAGGCTTGCACCATAACTTGTAACAACCACAGTTGTGCAACATGGTGAGTACAAGCAGGACGCGCTGTAAACGGTAAGCCAGTTATTTCAAATCATTTAATTCCGTAGGCATTATTGTGGTTTTTGAGAAAGGAATATGTGCATTGGGAACCTGCAGAGAAAATATGACGACTAGCTGTCCTTTCAAAACGAAAATTGAAATGAAAGTATGCCCCAGAGGAACAGCTGACTTCAAGTCCACTTCAAATATAGTCGACGTGAAATGGAAAGATAATAACGATGTTGTTCTGCTATCAAACTTTTAAACCTATAAAATGTCCACTGTTGAGCGCTATGATAGGCCTCAAAAGAAATACGTTCCAATTCCACAGCCTGAAAGCACCCAGAATTACATCAAATAAATGGTATTTGCTGATCATCTAGATCATAACATCGGTTTCTATAGGATTCGAATGCGGCAAAATAAAAGGTGGTAGCCTATTTCTTCATATTTTGTATTTGTGGCAACCCAAAAATGTATGCATCTTGATGAATAGTGCAGGGCACAAAATTACATTATACAATTTCGTCGAAAACATTTCTCTAACTTTATTGAAAAAGTATGGGACTCCAAAGTTTCAAAGAAAACGAACATCTGCTCATTTGAAAGACAATGCAAGGTATGGTAGTGTTGAGCATTGGATTGAATATGTTCCAAATGTAAGGAGATCTAAAGAGTGCTCTGAGAAAAGTCATTTCATTTGTGAAAAATGTGATGTAGGAGTTCATCCCAAATGTTTCAAGAAGTATCATGTTTTGCAAAGCTGCGTAGTTTCATTTCAAAAGGATATGTTTTCAGTTTTCATTGAGATCTTATTTAAGTGAGCAGAAATTATTTTCATTATAAAGTTACGGACAGATATAATATTTTTATTAGTCTCTAAATAAGTAAATTGCACATTTAACGAGAATTATTAAAGATTCATATGCACAGTACCGTATGTCCATTATAACTGAGAGTAATTATTTCAGGAAATATCAAACGGATATCAATGAAATGTTTTTTCAGTTGTTATTTAGGTCAAAACAATAGTATCTGTGAATTTTCAAGCAATTTCATTCACTAGAAAAATTTCGGCACGAATGGATTAATCTACTGAACATATTTTCCCTCTTTCGTAAAAGAAAATTTATGAACGGTCTGTATTTTCTGAAAAAAATTTCGGATCTGTCGTATGAAATAGTCTCAATCTTCTTTGAAAATGTCTTAAGAAAATTGTTTCGAATTGTCATTATTATATGCCAATCGTATCGTTTTAGAGTTCTCTAGTTACTCTGGAATCTAATTCCACTTTCTTTCAAATGTCAAGTAAAGCAGAATAGTTTTATACGATTTTATTTGTAAATATTTCTGATGCAAAAATCTTTATAGAATTGGCTATATTTCAGTTCCTCCGCATTGAGATCACAGAGTTGTTTATTGCCATTCTGATATAATGTATTCTCGACTCATCTAGGCTTTGTTTCATCGAAATGACCTTCGACACGTAAGTAATCGCTTCAACGTTGCATGATTGATTAATAAGGCATGAATCTATCTTTCTCTTGGAGCAATTTATCACTGTTGCTTTGGCAAAATTTCCTGAAATTATATATTTTATGTCTGATGTACAACTCAACGTAAGGTAACTTGGATAGTTTCTATTTCATATAATTTACTTCATCGTTGACTGACCGGAAAATGTTTATTAGTCAGTTCAAAGAAATTATATAATACATCACACTAGATGTTTAACGAGAAAGGTGGACTGAACCAAATTATTTTCCGATATCTTTCCTGTTTGTACGAGAAAGGATACTTTAATTTAATTGATATGTCTATGATTGCCCAATAAAAGTAATTTGTGCACATAAACCACCCGATTGTAATCTACACAAATTTCATAAAACCTTTTAAAATTGACAAATTTAAATGATATACCAAGGGATTGACTTGATCGTACATGAACAAAATTTTAGGCATTCATATGCTGTATCGAATGCACTTGCACAACTAAAAATTGATAATACTAACCTTTATTGCACGTTATAGGGGTGTCCTCAGTTTTTAAATCCACCAATACACAAATTAATTCACTTTATAACATCCACCAATACATTGGATGAATCACACGAAGAGAATCGTATCCTCTTTGCTCTGCTATCTAACTCTGACCCAAGGAACAAATCTTACTGAAAGAAACCAACAATAGTTATTAATGTATCGGCTAAACAATAAACTATATCCTATTGACGGGTCAATTAAATCAGATTAGACTTGATAGTTCCCAAATAGAACTTCTACTTAAACGTTTTCAGGAATTTAGTGAAGGAATGAACGAGATAATAGAAGCAAACACATGCTGTCAAAGCTACTCTAAGGAGAAGCAAATTGTGATAAGACAACTGAAATAAGACGCAGAGAAGAAAGGCGCCTAAATCAGATATTGCACTAGAACAAACGTTACATATATGCAGGAGAACATATGAAATCAAGAAGATACAATATAGAGAAATGAAGGAGAAAATAAGAAAAGATTACTGCATGAAAGTCAAATAATATTTAAAACTGAACTCAGTGTTTGATGTTAGAAGCAGTAAGATATTGGGGGAAATACACAAGTGGTTCAATGGAATGAAAAGCTTGGGGAGTAAAACTTTAAAGGAAAATAGAGGAATTACTAATAACGTTCGGAAGCTCCCAATCTAAATCTCTCTCTATATAAAGCTGAAGTTGTCTGTGTGTGGCAGGTTTGGTAGCCTTCAACTAACACTATCTCCTCCGAGACCCTGCGGCGCAAGTTGACAAAATTGAGAGTATGATAAAAGGCTTGCTTTTCCTTCCGTAGAAGATAAAATTCAAATCGGACCATGTTAACACCAAAAATTATTTACATAAAAGAGGTGCTTTTTTCTATGAAAATCCCTATTTTTAATGATTTTTTTAACTGCTGTGTCGCCATTTTTCGGTGTATTACAACCAGAAAAATGTTCACTTAAAGAGAATAACAAGCTACATAATGCAACATTTTTATTTTTCAAAAATTCCAATTCTAAAGGGTCGAAGCAAACCCGAACAACGCCGGGCGATACTGCTAGTCTGGTATAAATAGGATATAACCATACCTTACAGAAAGAAAGTGGAGTTTAATACAATTAGAAAACTACTACAAAGTAATGATTAATAATACAAAAACTTACAAGAAATGAAAAGGAAACTGGTTAATGCAATAAGGAAACATGTCGGAAACAAAACGTCTCTTTGTAAATAAGAAAATAACGAAGTACAAACTAGAAACAAACTAGTACGCTGTGGAAGATGTAGATGAGGTTTAAGAAAGAAAGAAAATTTTTCTGCAGAACAAATTTCTAAAAAAATGGGTGTTGGTTAATAGAATATTGATGTGAAAAGTTGGTGTGGCTCAGATAAGAAAAAATACAATAAGAAAAATTTCAGTAATAACGAACTGCGAAAATATATGTCGCTAAAGCAATGAAAAGCTATTTTCTAGACATTTAGCTGTTAGAGAAGAACGAAACAAAATGGAAAAAACAAAGGCATCTGGGTGGGGGCGATGCATACCCTGAGTGCAGATTAATTTTTTCGCAAATTCAAGTGTGGTTTACATTGTTTTGCTTACCCAAGCTTTTTAATTAAACTGAAATAATTTAAAACTTTTTAAGTATTACTGTCATAGGTATTTATACTCCGGTGACATTAAGAAATAAATTCGCAAATAAATGAAACCTTCGAATATATCACTATACACACCCACACACACACACAAACACATACACAGCCGCATATGTATGTACGCACACGTGTCTACGCGCCTAGGTACACCATGATGTATACACACGCAGACGAGGATCCATTCAGTTGTAAAAGAAAGTGAACAAAATGAAATACTTAGAAAATATTGCATAAAATTTGAGGAGTATTTCGCCATTATATGTATTATACTCCGGTGACATTAAGAAATCAACTCGTAAATAAACAAAATCCTTGAATCTATCATTGCACACACACACACACACAATAGCATATCATGTATGTATGTATGTACGCACACGGTCAACGCGCGTAGGCACACCGTGATTTATACACACGCAGTCGAGGGTCGATTCATATGAAAAAGACAGTGAACAAAATTATATGACCACTTGCTTATCGAGAAATTATAAGTTCGATTAAAATAAAGATATTTTTACAGATAATCAAACCAAATGTGCATCATTTTGAGCCACTCAACCAATGAGTATTTCTGCCAAATTTGGTGAAAATCCGTTGAGCAGTGTTTCAGTAATTTTGCAAAAGTACTAACCGACAAAAGTGAGTGATTACAAATACCCTGCTTTCGCTTATGCGTGCAGGGTAATAAAAATAAAATATAATAATTGGTGACAGATTCCACCAACCTAGAAAAGATGGAAGCAAAGAGTTACAAAACACAGAAGACGATAGGCTAATACTGTGAAGAGTAAAAGAAGAAAAATAGGAAGATGCTCTAAATAAAATTAAAAAGACGGGATATCATTAAAGCAATAAATCCATGGGCCATGCCAGTTCCCTTTCTAAAATGGACAAAAGTCGAGCTACAGAACTTGGATAGAAGAACTAGAAAGCTGCACACAATGCCAAACGTACGCTACCCTAAAAGTAACATCGACAGACTCTTTCTACTTGGAAAGGAAGGATGGCAGGCGATTACTAAACACGATATTGGTGTTGGAAAATTATGCGTTGCGGACCTAGGTAGAGAAAACCGTAAAGTTAGTAAAACAATAGCAGTTGTCAAGGAGAGAAAGAAGCACAACTGAGAAAGCAGATGCAAAGAAGTAGATTTACATTTGCAACTCATGCAACAAACCGAGAGACCAAGAAGTAAAGAACGCTGGCATTTCGTCCATCTTTATGTCCAGAGTTCGAATTAAACAATATCATCTTTTCGTGCTTTCGGGGTCGATAACATAAGTACGAGTTGAGTACTGGATACGACGTAAACTAATAGCGCCCTCCCCTCATGCTGCTGGCCCTGTGCGGCGAGCTGGCAGAAACGTTAGCACGCCGGGCGAAATGCTTAGCGGTATTTCGTCTGCAGCTACGTTCTGAGTTCAAATTCCGCCTTGGTCGACTTTGCTTTTCATCCTTTCGGGGTCGTCGATAAAGTAAGTACCAGTTGCGTACTGAGATCGATCTAATTGACTGACCCTCTCCCCCAAATTTCGGGCCTTCTGCCTCGAGTAAGAAAGAATATTTGTAATTATTATTATTGTTATTGTTATTGTTGTTGTTGTTGTTGTTGTTGTTGTTGCTGCTGTTGTTGTTGTTGTTGTTGTTGTTGTTATTGTTATTATTATTATTATTATTATTATTATTTTATTATTATTATTATTATTATTATTATTATTATTCTCCTCCTCCTCCTCCTCCTCCTTCTTCTTCTTCTTCCTCTTCCTCTTCTTCTCCTTCTTCTTCCTCCTCCTCCTCCTCCTCCTCCTCCTCTTCTTCTTCTTTTAAACATCCAAAACGTAATTGAGAGAAATAGATCAAATAACAAAACCCCACAAATGCAAATATTAAATTATTTACAGAAAAATAACCAACAAAATAGAAACTTGAACAGTAAAATCAAAAAGTCTAATATGATGGAATTTGTGGAACATTTAAGAATTGGTTATTTTAAAGCAGGAGAATATCGTACAATTTAATCTAAATATGGAAATAATTAAAGAATTATCAACAAAAATTTCTAAGGACAAAGCAAAATTTCTCCCACGAAAAAAATTTAACGCAACCGTGGTCATCCGTCATTTAATGAGAACGGATATGAACATCACTGCATCCAAGTTAAATGAAATAATATAAGTGGCAGCCATGGTAGTTATTATGTTAGATGGGTAAATGCTTTTGTCGTGTGTTAATATCAAAATCTGAGCCATAGAGAAAAGGCAACCTGCTATAAAAAACAAATTCAAAAGAAAAACCATCCAAATGTAGAAAATGAAAATAGATCTCTCAATCCTTAATGAAATCAATAACGAAGGACACAGCTAAAAAGAAATGCGAAAGAGATAAAGAATACATAAATATAAACAGATCAATAAAACAGACAAAAAAATGTACTTAAAATGAAAGAATATCAGAAAGAAGATATCTTGGTGAAATCTGTCGAATGGAAAGCGACAAGGATTCTTTGAACGAAACAGACAGTTCGACTCCAAGCAAAAACGGCTTTATCAAAAACAAATAAACGTAAAATAGAAATCAATGTTGTGCCAACAGCAACAGACAGAGAAAAATTTGAGGAAGAGTCATGGACAGTAAAAGAATTAAGAACACTAACATTATGTTAGATAAAGAAACGGAGACAAAGAGGAACATGCGTAAAAATGCTTAAAGAATCAATGGACGAGAAAGAGTTTAGCATTCCCATGCGCGTGCAAGAATAGCTCAAAGACGAATATTATTGATATAATAGACTAATAGTTAAAACGGAATTAAATGCAATATACATATATACTTCATCATTATTTAACATCCCTTTTTCAATACATATATACACACACATACTAAACACACTCGCACGCAAACACACACACACACGCATATACACACATGCATTCTGTAATGGACGTGAATACACTAAAAGTTGGAAAAAAATTGCAAAAATTTATAATATTCCTGAACTCAGTCTAAGTAAAATAGCCAGAGGAAAGCAAGAAATATAATTATCTTTGGAAAACATACGCCAATATCTAGTAAGAATACGTTTAAGTAAAACTCCTGTGCAATTAAAAATCTATTATAAAATAACCGCGGCAGAAATTGCAGAGCTATGGACAAAACCACAATGTGAAATTATTTCATATGTCTTCGAAACAAGAAACATAAGAGCAAATTTCTGACTTTATATGAATGAAATAGAGGTTTGTAAGGAAATAGGGAAGAAAAATATCTAAAATATAAACTATATTTGGATTACAGGTTAAAGAATGGAAAAAGCCTTACACGGCCTATACAGTGAAAGGAATTTATATCGAAACAACAGGGTCCAAAATGCTTTGAATTGACTGGAAAGGGACGTATAAAAGTTTGAATAGTGCCTTTGAACCGCAGGACTCAAAATTAAAGAATTCTGGATTGCAGCACAGGATCATGGTTCTCTTACCATAAGCCACAGCAGACATGCGATGAAGTTGCAAATGATCCTTTCTACTATAGGCACAAGGGCTGAAATTTTGGGGAGGAGACCAGTCGATTACATCGACCCAGTGTTTCACTGCTAATTAATTTATAGACCCCGAAAGGATGAAAGGCAAAATCGACCTCGGTGGAATTTGAAATTAGAACGTAGAACGTACTACTACCGCATTGCGCCCGGTGTGCTAACAATTCTGCCAGCTCGTCGCCTTATTATGCAAACAAGCTGATTTTAAAATGTGTAGAGGATGGGAAAAATCAAATTATCCTACAGCTTCTGGCTTCCGTCTCTTGGACAAAAAGAACATACATCTGAAGGCATGAAAGCGTTCGAAGTTTTTACATTGGAACTTAGGCTAGTTTTGTAAAACGATAACTGAAAAGGTGAGTTATAAGTATACATGAGAGATAACATTTGAACTAACTGAATTCCACATTCTGGAAGATAAAGGCTAGTTGGTCGGACATTGTTTTTGAGGTCGACTGGAAAGTTAGGTGTATGTAACTGAAGTATTGATAGAAATAGAGATAATTAGAAGGTGGTACAAGGAAACAGATACACTTAGCCAAAACTTCCAGGATATAAATTATGCACAACATCTAGACAATAGCAGAGCAGTAGAGCAGTTTAAAGCAGAAGAAAATACAGGAAAGAAAACAAATAAACGAAAAATGATTCATACGTGGAGGGATAGCAGATCGTCACGTAGTACGGCGGGGAAAACACTCAATAAAAGTCAATGTACTAAAGACTATTACTACTACTACTACTAGTAATAGTAATAGTAGTAGTAATAGTAATAGTAATAGTAATAGTAGTAGTAGTAATAGTAGTAGTAGTAGTAATAGTAGTAGTGGTAGTAGTAGTAGTAATAGTAGTAGTAATAGTAGTAGTAGTAGTAGTAGTAGTAGTAGTAGTAGTAGTAGTATAGTAGTAGTAGTAGTAGTAGTAGTAGTAGTAGTAATAACAGTAACAGTAACAGTAATAGTAACAACAACAACAACAATAACAATAACAATAACAATAACAATAATAATAATAATAATAGTGATAATAGAAAAGTTTCTTTTCGGATCGAATATCAGAAGCTGTATTCTGGTCCAGGCTGAATCACCTCGGCTATTACTTTGGAGGTAGCTGCCCGTAATACGTGAAATGAATTTAAAATATCGCCAATATTTAAACCAAATTCAAAAAGAAAATAAAGAAAGTGACGATTTTGAGGTTTACGATTAACTCCTATATTGATTTTATGCGTTAATTGTGATTACTATATAAAATATGCTGCCGGAACATATGCACAAAACTAGGGTCGCAGGGCTGAGTAAAGCATTGATTACAAGCAATTAAGTAAATAAAAGTAAGCACAAATAAAAGGCGCAGGAGTGGCTGTGTGGTAAGTAGCTTGCTAACCAACCACATGGTTCAGGGTTCAGTCCCACTGCGTGGCATCTTGGGCAAGTGTCTTCTGCTATAGCCCCGGGCCGACCAATGCCTTGTGAGTGGATTTGGTAGACGGAAACAGAAAGAAGCCTGTCGTGTATATATATATATATATATATATTATATATATATATATATGTATGTATGTGTGTATGTGTTTGTCCCCCTAGCATTGTTTGACAACCGATGCTTGTGTGTTTACGTCCCCGTCACTTAGCGGTTCGGCAAAAGAGACCGATAGAATAAGTACTGGGCTTACAAAGAATAAGTCCCGGGGTCGATTTGCTCGACTGAAGGCGGTGCTCCAGCATGGCCGCAGTCAAATGACTGAAACAAGTAAAAAGCACAAATTTTTGTTACCATTCACTCACAGTTTAATATTTATTCAACATACACGTACGGAAACAGCAGAGACAAGCGAAATGTAACTAACTTTTTAAAACAAATTAGCCTTGCGGTTCCTTCGTCGCATTCATATAATGAAATTGTCATGTTTATTTTCCAATTTCCAAAATGGCAATTCCCGAAATGTTTGGATTTGTTAATATTACCCATCTGACATTTATACATTTAACTGATTTGTTACAATTTGTATGTATTAGTTTTCAAAATTATACTGCCGAAATGTTTTAATGCAATTTACGTACGCGTCGAATCTTTTAAGAAATCTTCATTGCATTACCACTGATTTTACACATTCTTTCAGTCTCCATTGGAAGACCAGTAATATAATTGGAGTGATATAGTCTTTATCTCTGCAGGAGGAAGTATGGTTGCAGAAAAGATGCAAAAATATGCCACTTACTATACCGACAAAAAGACAAAGGGTGTTTAAGAGTGCCTTCAAACATACCGACTAGAAATTTTGTAGAGTTGACTTTTGCTTCATAGTTAATTGCATCAGCATTGTATTTGAAGTCACAAGCATTGCTGGGGTCTAAATATGAACAACAGAATAAAAATCTTAATCTATTTAACCGAGTTCTATTCTGTTGTTCATAATTAGGCCATAGCCAACCTTTATCAAACAGATTTATATATAAAAAAGCAGGCTATTAATGTTTTTTCAACGTTCATCTAGGGGCACATAACCCAGTGTGTCATTTTAAGTCTGGATGGCGGTGACTTACATAGCAGGGAGAAAGTATACCATCTGGAGTAAGGCTTCTGGGGATTGCAAAGAGCATGAAAACATTAACATTTTAAATAAAACAAAAGGTTTTAAACTGGTACAAACCCCATGACGAACAAAGATAAATTACATAGAGATATGTTCCATGTTATCTCCATTATGAGCGAGGAAGGTCTTTCTCAGTATAAGAAACACTGCTGTGAAATCTGTTCTAGTGCGTTAAACTAAGGGCTCCATTGTTGAATCGACCAGTTGTAAGCTTAAACGAGTATGTTCGTATGTTTTAACGTACATATTAGTTTATACTTTCGTGTCATAACCCTAGGGTGGAAAGGAAAAAGGTTGGTGATGATGCACCGTATGAATGCTCTCAAGAACTCTCCTTTACGCCACCGATTACGAGAAATAAACTGGGTGCGACAAAGAAGAAACAACTTAACCAATATTTGACCGGCTCTTTACTTTATCTGTAGTGATTAAAATCAAAGTTAATCTCGATGGGATTTGAACTCGGAGTGCAGTGATTGGCTGCAAATGCCGTAAGACATTATGGTCGACGCTCTTACAACTGTAACATTTTACTTGCTTAAACATTTTATGTGTGTCAATGCTTTCATCTTTTACTAAATGTGTATCTGTCTTTTCTTGTATATGTGTGCGTGAGTGTGTCTGTTTGTGTGTGTACGTGTGTGTCTGTGTGTGGTCTATGTGAATCTATAGACAAACACTTCGTCTTTGTATCACTTTATTCAGGTTCAAGATGGAGTCAAGGTCAGTCTCTTGCTAATTACTAATTGTGTTATCTGTATGGAAGTGCCGAAGTGCGGAGCACGTGTGAGCGCGCGTGTGTACTTATCTCCCTGTGTGTCTCTCTGAGTGCGTGTGTGTGTGTGTGGTGTGTGTGTGTGTGTGTGTTTCTGTGTATGAATAATAGTGAGAGCTTTTGTATGCATGCGGGCGTTTTGTGTATGTGGTGTGTGTCTATAAAAACCTGTTTCTGTGTTTGTATGAATATTTGGCTGCGAGAACGACGTGTGGAAACGTGCGTGTATACAATTAACGAAGTAGGTTTTCAACTTACCTATCGGCGCAACTTCTTCATCAGTATAATACCAAATCGAATCGAAGGAAACCGACAAACGCCAGATTAATTGGCTGTGTTGGATGTGACGTTAACACACTTTTGATCGACTTAATCTCTTATGTCCGTTTGAGAACATTAGATACTTATTAAAAGCCACTTCATTTGATATTACAAGATAATTTGATTTAATAAGATAATTTAAGACACACTCACACACACACATAAAATATATACATACATACATACATATATATATATATATATATATATATATGCGTTTGTGCGTGTGCACACGTTCCCCATATATGTTCATCGATGTAGGTTGTTAAAGGCGTCTCAGTCTGTATGTGATGTTACTAGAAATAATCATGTGATAATGAACTGTATAAATTCTGATAACTGTTTACAAGATTTTTTTTTTCATAATTTAGAATGAAATTAACGAACCTATTCTTTCTTTCTTTTCTTAAAACGAGAGAAAAGAATGAGAATGTTGTTAGAAACAAAGAGATCGAAACTGAAATTTTGTCTACAAATGAAGTTTTATTATATAATATAACCTAAATTTTGTTTTTTGTAAAATTCATATTTGGATTTTGTAATTTATTTATTTTCTTTGTATTCCACTAAATCTCAGCATCGTTCTGAAACGTTGTTTGTGGTGAAAACAATGATATTTTCGATTAATGTTGTCTCATTTGTTTTGAGTTCTAAAACGTTGGATTAATTCATTCACGCTATATCTGTAAACGAAGAGAGAGAATTCTCTTCCACCTCACCAAATACAGATCCTGGATAGAAAGCTAGATAGTAAAGAACAAAAAAATGGCTTCCATTTGATTCTGTTACATATTCTCATTCCATCAACAGTCAAGCTTGACATTCCTTCAACCGTGAAGCTTGACACCTCCCCAAATACAGATCCTGGATAGAAAGCTAGATAGTAAAGAACAAAAAAATGGCTTCCATTTGTTTCTGTTACATATTCTCATTCCATCAACAGTCAAGCTTGACATTCCTTCAACCGTAAAGCTTGACACCTCCCCAAATACAGATCCTGGATAGAAAGCTAGATAATAAAGAACAAGAAAATGGCTTCCATTTGTTTCTGTTACATATTCTCATTCCATCAACAGTCAAGCTTGACATTCCTTCAACCGTGAAGCTTGACACCTCACCAAATACAGACCCTGGATAGAATGTTAGATAGTAAAAAACAAGAAAATGGCTTCCATTTGTTTCTGTTACATATTCTCATTCCTTCAACGGTGAAGCTTGACAATATGCATGGGTTGTACCGAAAATAATGCAAAAGCATGCATAATTTATTATTGACATACGCCATAGAGAGTATAGAGATTGTACATACTGGTTGAGTATTTTTTTCTCTGGAGTAACTCTTCTTCCGCTTTTCTTCGCAGGGAACACGGGTTTCAGAAAAAAGCAGATTGCTATCATTGTCTTTTTGACGAAGCGGGGAAGCAGACTGTCCGACAGCCACAAACATTTACACAGAAGTTCCTTTATGAAGACGACCCCAAGAGTAATGTGTACGTACACATGAAGACGTAGAGTATAGACCTCTGGAGTAGCGATAGAATTGGCCAAACTGGAATGGTGGTCAAAGTTCGGGGCATAATATATTTCTTTACTACCTACAAGGGGCTAAACACAGAGGGGACAAACAAGGACAGACAAACGGATTAAGTCGATTACATGGACCCCAGTGCGTAACTGGTACTTAATTTATCGACCCCGAAAGGATGAAAGGCAAAGTCGACCTCGGCGGAATTTGAACTCAGAACGTAGCGGCAGACAAAATACCGCTAAGCATTTCGCCCGGCATGCTAACGTTTCTGCCAGCTCGCCGCCTTACCTTCGGGGCATAATAGTGAGTGACTTCTTGTCAAACGGACGCCGGGTTCTTTAGGAGGATACACTCCAAAATACCTGCGTTTTATATGAGTGGTACCGTTTTATATGTGGAGTGAGCACAGTATTCCATTAGGGATCTCATTCTGGTATTGATAGAGATGTAGAAGTTCTTGAGAGCTGAAATATTTCTTGGCTCTTAAGAGGAAGTTCAGTTTTTGTGATAATTATTTTTGTCTACGGAAGGGATATAAATTAAACAAGAGTAATTGTGAGACCGAGCTTTTGTATTAACATTGAGTGTTTGGAATGCATTGGGGTGTAATGCTTCGTTGATGTGACCAGTGATAGTGTCTTTGTACCGTAAAAGAAAAAAAATGGCATGACATTGGAGTTATAATTACAAAAGGCAACACAGACAATTCCGAGAAGAGAGAAATAAATATAAAGGCGGCGAGCTGGCAGAAGTGTTAGCACGCCGGGCGAAATGCTTAGTGGTATTTCGTCTGCTGCTACGGCGAGCTGGCAGAAACGGTAGCACGCCGGGCGAAATGTGTAGCCGTATTTCGTCTGCCGTTACGTTCTGAGTTCAAATTCCGCCGAGGTCGACTTTGCCTTTCATGCTTTAGGGGTCGATAAATTAAGTACCAGTTACGCACTGGGGTCGATGTAATCGACTTAATCCGTTTGTCTGTCCTTGTTTATCCCTTCTGTATTTAGCCCCTTGTGGGTAGTAAAGAAATACGTATTTCGTCTGCTGCTACGTTCTGAGTTCACATTCCGCCGAGGTCAACTTTGCCTTTCATCCTTTCGGGGTCGATTAAATAAGTACCAGTTACGCACTGGGGTCGATATAATCGACTTAATCCGTTTGTCTGTCCTTGCTTGTCTCCTCTGTGAGTAGCCCCTTGTGGGCAGTAAAGAAATAAGAAATAAATATAAAGAAATAAGAATTGAATCCAGTACTTTAATGATATATTATTTATTAAGACATAAACTGAAGTAAATCTAGGTAGCTTCGAACTCAAGGAAGGTAGCTTCGAACTCAAAGTGCAGAGAGCCGAAGCAAATATAACAAGTCATTCTGTCCGACACTTTAACATCTGTACTAATTCGCCATAATGTAAGCCAGTGAAGTGTCGGCCATTAAATCCACTCCAATACGTGGACAGCTCTTATTCAGAATCGATGATAAGAGAAGTTAACAAGGCATCCACAGTAGGGTTTTGTACACAAAAATGTTAAGTAGATAAACCAAAATACTTAAATTAAAAAAAAAAATGCATTCAAACCGATGCTCTATTGTTTCTCGCCATTCCGCTGCGAATAATTTTTTAGGAATATAATTAAAACTTTAGCGAGCGATTGTGCACTTTTCATCTTCTTTTAGCGTTAAATTATATGAAGTAGTTCTTAATCGACAAATATATTGAAGAAATATGAGCGTATGTTCCAGCCAATTGGATCGACTAAAGCGATGATAATGAAAACAAAGGATTTGTATTTTCAATTGAATGGTATCACGAGGACTTCATTCTTAAGACAATTGAGTTCTTTCTCAAATCAACTTCGAAATCGCTCTCAATACAAAATGATATTTGTTTTTTTTTATTAAAAAATTTTTTTTTGTACTCACTTTACGACTAATGAGTAGTTGGTTGAGGGTCGTTGACACCTTTCATTTGCAATGTCTTCTCTTTTGTCTAAGATTAGAATAAAGAGACAAATAAACATAATAATCTGCAAATCTTTCTTTAACCCCTTTATGTTCAATTACCGTTAAAGAATGATCCAAAGAAGTAGACCTCTAGATAACCATTTAATCTGCTAGAAATAGCAGCCAAATTCGTTTCACCTGTCTAATTTATGGTATTAGATAGACTTTTGTGTTATAGGAACAAAGCCCAGTTGTTTTAGAAGTAATCAAAGTCGATCGAATCTACCTCAGTTTACTGGAACATTATTTTAATCTACCATGGTTTGAGTGGATAAAATGTTGCATAACACAGAACTTACTTTTCATGCTTTTCAATGCTGTGCAACCAGGGAGGCAACAGAGGTTCTGACAACAAGGAGCTGGCTGTATTTCAGATTCTTTATACGAGTTTACTTTCTTCTAGAAGAAGGAAGCTCTAACGAAGATTGAGGACTCTTCACTTCTAGTGGTCCATATGCTTATTAAATTGTAGCTGGGACCTAACAAATGCTACTATTTTGGATCTGAGTAGGCCTGGAGACAACAGTGGCTAAGAGATGGTTCTACACTTTTGAAATACCTGGAACTCCCATACCAGGACCCTACTATCAGATGCACTTTAAGGTCTTGCATACATACACAAAGTCAACCCTGAATATGACATTAGTGAGAGAAACAGTAATAACACTGAGAGAAAATATTTATCCCCACTTAAACGTGTATGTTCTGTTTGAACACAATGTTCTGCGGCAGATATCATGAGAGAAACGCTCACATTGGCCTTAGGTGTTAAATGCTCGTTTATTTATAGGGAGATAAATTCCCATCGCCTCCAGCGCCGAGACAACCAGATCGGATGATTTCGACATTCTTTGGTTTCGTCAGTGATGGACGCTCGACCACTAGAGATAGCAGCGACTTGTCTTCCCGACACCGATATATAGAAGTAGAGATAGCGAGGATTTATCTCTCCTGTAGTAATATAAAAAAGATTGCATTTTGCACCAAAGGCTAATATGAGAGTTTCTCTCATAGTAACTGCCGCAGTATAATTAGTTCTAATAGAACGTTCGCGTTTAGGCGGAGATAAATTTTACCTCTCATCCACAAATGTTGCAAAAATTTCAATCACTGAACCGTGACCATCAAAGAGCACTGGATTGAAGAGTTTTCAGGGAAAACATCCACTTCCAGTACATATTTATAAAAATTTGTTACTTCGGGAAAAACACGTTATATTAGCATTATTTCAATAAATTATTTGTTTCTTTGGTTAACACATTGAAATTATGCCGCAAGGTACATGGGATCTCTTTTCTTTTTACTCTTTTACTTGTTTTAGTCATTTTGTCTGTGGCCATGCTGGAACACTACTTTAGTCGAGCAATTCGAGCCCATGACTTAATCTTTGTAAGCCTAGTACTTATTCTATCGGTCTCTTTTGCCGAATCACCAAGTTACGCGGACGTAAACACACCAGCATCGCTTGTCAAACGATGATGGAGGGACAAACAGAGACACACAAACATATATATATACACACACACACACACATAAACACACACACACACACACAAACACACACACACATATATATATATATATATATATATATATATATATACATATATACGACGTCTTCTTTCTGTTTCCGTCTAGCAAATCCACTCACAAGGCTTTGGTCGGCCTGAGGCTATAGTAGAAGACATTTTCCCAAGGTGCCACGCAGTGGCACTGAACCCGGAACCGTGTAGTTCGTAAGGAAGCTACTTACCACACAGCCACTCCTACGTCTATGCCAGGTAGAGTTTGCTTGTATGTGTGTTATTTTTGTTGTCGTTGCTGTTGTAGTTGATGTTGATGTTCTATTAGATCAGATCTGAATGAAACGCATGGACTGCAGCATAGAAGCTGCGCAGGAATGGTTGTGTGGTACTAGCTGGCTTACCAACCACATGGTTCCGGGTTCAGTCTCACTGCGTAGCACCTTGTGCAAAGGTCTTCTACTGTAGCCTCGGGCCGACCAAACCTTATGAGTGGATTTGGTAGACGGAAACTGAAAGAAACCCATCGTATATATGCATGTGTATGCGTGTCTGTTTGTCCCCCTCCCACAACCATCGCTTGACAACCGATGTAGGTGTGTTTACGTCCCCGTAGATTAACGGTTCGGCGAAAGAGACCGATAGAATGAGTACTAGGCATATGGTGTAGTGCTTAAGAGCGCGGGCTACTAACTCCAATATTCCGAGTTCGATTCCAGGCAGTGAACTGAATATTAATAATGATGATAATGATGATGATGATGATGATTATTATTATGATGATGATGATGATAATGATAATAATAATAATAATAATAATAATAATAATAATAATAATAATAATAATAATAATAATAATAATAATAATAATATCGAAAAATACCTTAGAAATGAGAACCCAGGTTCGAAATTTCTCCAAGACACCTAATGAAGGCTGGCAGGTATATCAGTCAAAACGTTGCGTTAACAACAAACAAGGTGACGACAAATATCCGCCAAATGTAAATAATGTAAATAATGTACATAATTCCTCATCTCATAAATATAGAACTGAATTACAATGAATAAGTCCTGTGGTCGATTTGATCGACAAAAAGCGGTGCTCCAGCATGGCCACAGTCAAATGACTGAAACAATCAACTAAATAAAAAATACTCTATCGGTGTCTTTTGCCAAACAACTAGTTTACGGGAAGGTATACAAACCAACACCAGATGTCAAGCTTTGGTAGAAAGACAATCACACACACACGTATTTATATATGTATGTACGTATGTATGTATGTACACAGACACACACACAGACACACATATGTGGAACGATGCGTTTGTATGTGAGTACATAATTTTTGTATTAAGTGAATTAAGTGGAATATAGATAGAAGCGCCGATATATGTTGTTCATAATCCATTATTAAAGATGAATATCTCTACAGCTATTATCTAATGTTTGACAACTTGTCGTACTTCAGATGACATTTAAATACAGGAAACTTTTGGCAAAGAAAATTGGTAATGAGTTCAGCGAAGTTGTTTACATTGCTGAATAGTGAGACACTTGACTACTTCTGTTGAATCAATTAATTCTTATCTCCAAGCTAGATAATACCTCGGGAAAAATACGTTATATTAGCATTATTTCAATAAAATATTTGTTTCTTACACATCGAAATTATGCCGTAAGATACATGTGATCTTTTGCCTTCTATGTAGAGTTTGCTCATATGTAAGTTATTTTTGTTGTTGTGGTTGCTGTTGGTGTTGTTGCTGTTGTTTTTACGTTCTAGGTCAGATCTGAATGAAATACATGGACAACAGCATAGAGGCTACGCTTTTCTATCATTTTGTCTACATAGCGCCAATCGAGAGCCATCATATATATTATATATATATATATATATATATATATATATATATATAATATATATATATATATATATATCCTTTCTCTTGTCAGTAGAATGCTATGTGAGGGGTATTAGGTTGCTATTTATAATAACAACGTCAAAACTATTATGGCAAGCATTACAAGGACTACAATGTGAACGCCTTCTCTGCAATATCAGCAAAGATTTGCTCGAATTTGCTTGCTTGCACGCAAAATATCGACGAGCTGTAGAGGCCTTCCCACCTTGCAGAGAAAATTCACGCATAAAACTTACAAATACAATATATAGATGAATATTCAAAATGAATATCTGAAATTTATACGAAATAATAATAATAATAATAATAATAATAATAATAATAATAATAATAATAATAAATAATAATAATAATAATAATAATAAAGAAGAAGTTACTTGGACGTAAATACACCAACATCAGTTGTCGAGCGGTGGTGGGAGACAAACATAGAAACAAAGACGCACACACACACACACGCATACACACCTACGCACACACATACATACATACATACATACAAATACGATAGGCTTCTTTCAGTTTCTGTCTACCAAATCTACTCACAAGGCTTTGATCTGTCCGAAGCTATTGTAGAAAATTGCCCGAGGTGCCACGTAGTGCGACTGAACATGGGACCATGTGGTTCGCAAGCAAGCTCCTTACCACACAGCCACTCCTGTGCCTCTTGTTATTGTTGTTGTTGCAACTGTTTTTGTAGCTGGCCACATCGTTGTTACCGAAAATCTTTTTTGTTAATTTATTCTTTTATTCTTTAACTGGTTTCAGTCATTTGGCTGCGGCCGTGCTGGAGCACCGTCATTAGTCGAACAAATCTATCCCAGGACTTATCCTTTATAAGCCTAGTGCTTATTCTATCGGTCTCTTTTGCTTAACCGCGGAGTTACGGGGACGTAAAGACACCAAAATCGGTTGTCAAGCGATGATGGGGGATAAGCACAGACACATAAATACGTACATGCATACATATACAATGAGCTTCTTTCAGTTTCCGTCCACCAAATCTACTCACAAAGCTTCGGTCTGTCCGCGGCTCTTGTAGAAGACACTTGCCCAAGGTGCCCAGAACCCTATTGTTGGGAAGCAAGCTTCTTATCACACACCCACTCTTGTTGTTCGTTTTTTAGCAATGATATTTTGTTGTTGTTATTGATGATGATGATGATGATGATGATGATGATGACGACGACGTTGACCGAACTGATGATCATGTCGATAGTTGTGATGACATTGTTTAATTTGAGATGTGGGAGTGACGGTGGTTGTTAGTAATGCGTAGGTTTTGCAGAAGTTGATCGTAGTCGCGGTGGCTGTAACTATGTTCGTTGTGATGGTAATAATATTCGTTTTCAATTTTGGCACAAAGTTAGGAATATCGGAGTAGTGGGTACGACAATTACATCGACCTCAGTACATAACTGTAACTTCTTTTAACGATCTAGAAAGAATGAAAAACAAAGTCGTCCCCGGCCGAATTTGAACTCGGAACGTAAAGACGAACGAAATGTCGTAAAGTTTTTTACCCGGTGCGCTAACCATTCTGCCGGCTCGCTGCCTTATGTGGTGGTAATAACATTGGCTTCAAATTTTGTTACAAGACATGTAAAATTTGGTGTTCCGAGTATTGTTGCTGCATAGCCTTTGATATCTGTTGATATTTTTGCCGCCGGTAGTTGGTGGGGACTTTTTGTTCTTGAATTTCATAGCGATAGTCTTCAAAGTAAAATGTCAAATAATTGTCGGTACTGTATGCCAAAGTTTCGATAACACAAACTCCTAATTTGGCAAGTGGTTTTCGTGCCAGGTACCTATGCATTGCCTTCTCAATGTACCGGTGCATTCTTTATGTATTTTGTTCTTTCGATAAACAGATTTTACCGATGCTCCTTGGGGAAGAAATCTGCGTCAATAAGTTCCTAGTTCAGACGTCCAAATGTGAGCGTGAGGACAGGCATTGCAAAGATATTGTGGGCAATATGCTTGGCGCAAGCTGAGAGTTCAGATGATGTAGTTATTGCACTCTTCTGTATGTAGTGTTTATTATGCATGCATATATATATATATATATATATAATATATATATATATATATATATATATTTTTCGTTTTTGGATTTGGTTTGCAAGATTCTTTATATAAGTTCGTGTGTTGAAGCATATTCTGTTGTGTCTGGGGAGAGTCATTCTCTTTTAGTACCTTATTATTTAACACACTCACCGGTAAAATTTCCACTTATTTCGTCTTTTTATTTTCCTAAAATTTTCGTTGCGTCTTGCAACCTTTTCAATAGTCTTAAATAATAAGGTACAAAAAGAGAATGACTCTCCCCAGACACAACAGTATATATATATATATATATGTGTGTGTGTGTGTGTGTGTGTGTGTGTGTGTGTGTAATAAATTTATGTCTATATACATACATACAAATGCACCTATCTACCTGTCTGTCTCTCTGTATATCTCTTTATAGATGTGCATGTGAATTAGTGTTTATATCAAACCTTCATAGTCGATTAGACATATACGTATTGCACACTGTGATAAACATATATCTTTATATGCATGTAACAATACTACTCAATCATTAAGATAACTGTCAAAACAGAAATGTAAATTTTGAGTGACGTTTTAATAGCTAAGTGACATACCCATGATTCAACGTGGCAATAATATTATTCAAATATTATGGCATACAAATATTTCATGCATTATATGAAACAGGCGATAATTTTCGCTTATTTGTTGAAAGGATATAAACTGAAATATCTACATATAATCATATATACATTAATAAATTCATATATGTGTGTGTGTGTGCTCTGTATGCGTGTGTATGTAAGTATATATGTGTATATGTATATGCATATATAAGTACATATATCACCCTCGGTCTCTATGTATGTACATATATATATATATATATATGTGTGTGTGTGTGTGTGTGTATTATATGCATATAAATATATACAATTCACATATATATTACAATAGTGTACTTTAAATGAAGCTGTGCATGATACAGGAGGTAAACTTGTTTAAAAGCCAAGTGTAGCAGTAATTGGCAACGTCGCAGCAAAAACAGTTCTAATAAAGACACAGTAAGAGTTCTTACAATACGTTGTATCTCAATGTTTCAGCTAGTGTCATAATATCCGACCGCTTTCGGGTAGTTTGCGTCGTTTGCGGATAAATAAATTCACTTTATTTATGTGGAAGTCATATTTATTACACAAATTACTAATTTTAACTCTGTAGTAATAATAAACTTTTATTTCTCACATTTGTTACACATGGCGCAGGAGTGGCTGTGTGGTAAGTAGCTTGCTTACCAACCACATGGTTCCGGGTTCAGTCCCACTGCGTGGCACTTTGGGCAAGTGTCTTCTACTATAGCCTCGGGCCGACCAAAGCATTGTGAGTGGATTTGGTAGACGGAAACTGAAAGGCCTGTCGTGTATATGTATATATATATATAATATATATATATATATATATATATATATATATTATATATATATATATATATATATATATATATATATATATATATGTGTGTGTGTTTGTGTGTCTGTGTCTGTCCCCCCAAGATCGATTGACAACCGATGCTGGTGTGTTCATGTCCCCGTAACTTAGCGGTTCGGCAAAAGAGACCGATAGAATAAGTACTAGGCTTACAAAGAATAAGTCCTGGGGTCGATTTGCTCGACTAAAGGCGGTGCTTCAG
>NC_043008.1:39231718-39233270 GCF_006345805.1 Octopus sinensis
TGTATTCAATATGATTTTCCATATTATATGGTATTTAGTAGTTTCTAAATTAATACATTTTTTTCGTTTAAGCTGAATCTTCATAAATATCGTTAGATTTTATATTATAAATTAAGAATTATTTATGAAAAAAAAAATGTTTATGAATTTTGAAATGGTTGTCTGAGACGTTGAAAAACCATTCCTGTGAATTTTGTTGCATGTATGTTGAGCTACGGCTCAGTAGTAGTGAGGCATTTTAGAACCCCAATTTCAGAGTTTTTATCCTGTCCCGTATTATTGGAGTTATGTTTTTATTCTTATCCTCATCTATATAATCCGATGAATGTTGACTGTAAATGTTCGGGATATGCTTTCAGAAATTCAGACCTGAAGAAAATTTTGGCATGCATTGTTCTCGGCAAACAGGCAGCAATCTGTGATACGACAAAGTTCCATCGACGAAAATGGTCTGGAATCTGAATAGAGACCCTAGTAAAGAATGAGTTACGAAACAGAAAAGATAACCCAATCGAGTTAGCCCCGTCAACCATCAGTAAACACGGCTAATATATATATTTGATCCGACCAACAGAACGGCTGAGCACTCCACAGACACGTGTACAGATAAACGTAGTTGTCAGCTAGATTCAGCGTGAATATAAATAGCTCATGAGTGGCTGTGAGGTAAGAAATTTTCTTCCCAACTATATGGTTCTTGTTGGGCTCCGTTCCACGCCACTACCTGGCATCTTGCTCAAGTGTCTGCTAGTACTGCCTCGGGTCAACGAAACCCTTGTGAGTGGATTTAGTAGACGGAAGTAGGAAAAATCTCGTCGTACATACATAATACGTACATACATATATGTGTGTATGTGTGTATATATATATTTGTATATATGTGAGTAAATACACACAAACACACACACACATATTTATACATAGATACATATATCAGGTTGGTGCATAAGTAATGTCCGATATAAAGATCTAAGGTAAAAATGAATAAGCCAATGATTATGGATATATTTATTCATTAACATACTCACCATTGCTTTCAATGACCTCATTCCATCTTTCAACAATCTTATAAATGCCTCGCTTGTAAAATTCTGTAGGTTTAGAACCAAAATATGAATCCAACTCATTTTCAATCGCTTCTCTTCTTGTTAACCTAAGTCCGTCAAAATGGTTCTGTAGTCCTCGGAATAAATGGTTATCAGAAGGAGCAAGGAGAACATGCAGAATAAGGCAGTATTTCCAAATTTTCCAAGAGAGTTTTTATCAGTCGAGCTGCGTGAGGACGAGCATTATCGTGGTGGAAGATGACACCCTTTCTGTTAACCAAGGATGCTCGCTTTTGGCTCAGAACTGTTTTCAAACAACGAAGTTGCTCACAGTAAAGATTAGCTTAATTGTTTGGTTGCTGTCCAACGGTTCATAATGGTTTATTCCTTTAATATCCCACTATGCACTCGACATGATCTTTGGATGATGTCCTGCTCTCGGTTGTTGGACTCGCCGTCCTCCGCGAATGATCCAAGAATGGTGGCGTTTAACATTATGTAACCAA
>NC_043008.1:39233370-39260870 GCF_006345805.1 Octopus sinensis
CGCGCGCAAAATACCCGCAGTAAAGTATTATATGTAGATGTATATATATCTATAATATATATATATATCTATTATATATATATATACTTTATTTTAAGCAGCGAAAATTCAACAAAATCTGTACTCTGAGTTTCTCGTTGCCCGTTCATTCAGACGCTAGCAAAAAACTGTCTGATGAACGGCAACAGAAACTCAGAGTAACAGATTTTGTTGAATTTTCTGCTGCTTAAAATAAAGCATATTACTCTATCACTGGTATTTGAGTACTCTTTTTTCCATCTTGTTTCACATTTATGTGTTTACTCCGGTATATATATATATATATATATATATATATTAAAAGTGTAGTTATTGTTCGTTAGCATAAATCAGACCTAATTCAACATAGTTACAGTCAAAAATACTGTGAAGCACTCACCTTTCCATCTACAACCACAACATTGTGTATCTAGAACAATATTATAAGATGTTAGTGTCTCCGTTGAGGGAAATTTAGTTGCTATTTCTTGCATGATGATCGATTTCGTACACAGTCTCTCGTCAGCAATAAAAATGTAACGTTCCATTGTCAGAAATCACTACGATGGCCCCTTGTATTGGAGGTTCGTTAATATTTAGGGGAAGTCGATAATTAAGACTGAAAATTATATTGAGACACAAATGGTTGTCTAGTTCAATAAATCTGGTCTTGTGATCAGATCATCATAAATTACTGTTGCTTGGACGACTTTCTAAAGCTTAGATATTCAGACTGTAAGTATTTTGTAATTATCGTTATTAAGGCAATCGACGTGAAAGATTATTTGAAAATTACAGGCAAATTTACAGCAAACATATTAAATTTTACACAGAATATGAAAGGTAGGGGACAGAGAGTGGAGAATAGAGAGAGATGTGCAGACTGAGATAAAAGGAACTCCTGAGGGAGAGAAAGAGAGAGGGGGAGGGGGAGAGAGAAAGAGAGATGCAAGGTGCGAGGTTCACAAAGGTAAAGGCAAAACAAACAGAAAATTATATTTACTACCTACATAAATGTATACATATATATGTACGTATATATATAATATATATATATATATATATATATATATATATATTGGCTTGCTCGCTTAGCCAGCGGGGTGGCGTCATTTTGAAGGCTAAAACAATACGAAGCGCATTGTGACCAGCGATGTGTAGCAACATCTGATAGCCTGGTCGGTCACGGTGATCACGGTAATATATATATATATATAGTGTGTGTATGTATGTATGCTTGTATGTATGGGTGACCCCCTTTGGTCACGAATGACCATAGCATTGCACCTAGAAAGTTACCTCTCTCCACGCCACAGATGTTATCCAAGGGAAAGGCAAAGGCTGATACAGCTTGGCATCAGTGACGTCACAACTTATTTCTACTGCTAAGTGAACTGGAGCAACGTGAAATAGAGTGTCTTGTTTAAGAATACAACATGCAGTCTGATCCGGGAATCGAACTCACAATCTCACGATCGTAAGCTCGTTGCTCTAACCACTGAGCTATGCGCCTTCGCTGTAGTTGTACATATATGGACCAAACTATGTATATGCGTCTGTATATATACATATAGAGATACATATATATGCATACAAATACACCCACACACATACATTCATATATATATATATATAATATATATAATAATATATATATAGGGTATAGGGTATATATATAATATATATATATATATATATATTATATATTTTAATATATATATATATAATATATATATATATATATATTATACTATATTATATTATATATATTATATTATATTATATTTATGCACAGAGTTATTTCTGAGTCAGTAACAAATTTGCTTAACAGTCGTGAGGTGTCAGAGTTCGATCCCACTGAACGATAGTTTATGAAGTACTTTCCCCACAGACATGTGTCGAACCTAGTCTCGGAACTGAATTTGGAGAGATGGCCACGACCATTGTGTAGAAGCCCGTTGGATAGTTGACCCCTGAATTTCAAAGATCCATTAAGGACGGAATTTCTGACGCTGATTCTTCTTGGGATCAATGCATTGTTCCATATTCAGCTTTAGTTTGATCCATATATGTACGACTATCTCATATAGTTTACAGAAATCTGCAAAGAAGACATTTATTTGAATGTGTATATAAGTGTACATACATTAAACATCTCATCGACAGAAAGATCTCAGTTTACTGTTTTAACAAATTATTCAGAATTTATTGACCGACCGTCTAATTTAATCACTAATTAAAACTTACATTCTAAACCTCATCTTTTGTGAAAAATTTAAATAAACTATTAACGACTAATTTACTATATTATAGATTTTTATTATTATCTGATAATCTTACCAATACACTAGATGGAGAAAAACAGAGCTATTAACGATTTTCTTTCCGAGCATAAAATAACAATTTCCAATTATTTAGTTTTGAATAATACTAACAACTTTTCACAATCAAACATCGTGCAGGCGTTCATGATTAAAAACAAAACACAATTAACCCCCGCCAATCAAACCATCGTATATTTCTTTAACAAGCTTAGCAATAAACCATCTCTGCGTTGTTATTACGAAGTCCATTCCACAAGTTTTGAGACATTTTTGGAGAGATAGTTATAACTGCGCTAGATTATTCTAATTTTAGTATATCATTAATACGTGTAGGCGCAATGGCCCAGTGGTTAGGGCAGCTGACTCGCGGTTTCGATTCCCAGACCGGACGTTGTGTGTGTTTATTGAGCGAAAACACCTAAAAGCTCCACGAGGCTCCGGCAGAGGGTTGTGGCGACCCCTATTGTACTCTTTCGCCACAACTTTCTCTCATTCTCTCTTCCTGTTTCTTGAGTAACGTTGCGATGGACTGCGTCCCGTCCAGCTGGGAGGGAACATATACGCCACAGAAACCGGGAAACCGGGCCCATGAGCTTGAAATGGGCGAAAAAGAAAACAAAAGAAAGCGCTAACACACATCTAATAAGCTGACCTGCCATCTTTTGTTATTCCAGATTGAAGGAGAAGGTTGTAACGTCATTTAAACATACCCTGTCAAACATTGCTTGTCACAGCTGACCAGTTTACAGAATGTAGTCGGTACTTGATGAGAATTTGGAATTCGATATGCAATAAAGTTTTGCGTTAAAATGGACAAAAATGCTACAGAAAATGCTGTCGAATAAGGGGAATCATCACGGAGCTTCCGGTGAACTTGCTTTTCCTGGCCTTTTGTGACAGCCAAAACCAGATGCTACGATAAATTAAGTACCATTTACGCTCTGGGGTCGATATAATCGACTTAATCCGTTTGTCTGTCCTTATTTGTCTTCTCTGTGTTTAGCCCCTTGTGGGTAGTAAAAAAATAGGTATTCCGTCTGTCTTTACGTCCTGAGTTCAAATTCCGCCGAAGTCGACTTTACCTTTCATCCTTCCGAGGTCGATAAACTAAGTACCAGTTGCATGCTGGGGTCGATCTAATCGACTGGCCTCCTCCCCCAAAATTTCGGGCCTTATGCTTTGAGTAGAAAAGAATATATATATATATGCATATTGTACATACATATATCTATAAACATGTTTATTTATATACATACACACACACATATATATATATATAGAGAGATTGATAGATAGAAAATGGAACGCGTAAACATCTCTGCCAGCTCGCTGCTTTGTGATAAGTAATAGGAATAATGGTTCCGAATTTAAACACTCGGTCAGCAGATCTGTGGAAGAGGAATTAGTAGAAGCTGTGAACTCCCGTAATTAACTGGTAATTTTTTTTTTTTTTTATCAAACTCATAAAGACGAAAACGAAATTTGACCTCGGCGTGAGTTGAACTTAGAACATAACGAACCGTAAGATATAACATTTTCCTTCCGCTTCACTAACGAATTTGCCAGTATGCTGCCCTTTCTTTTTTGAACTAATAATCTGTGTTATATTTTATAATTGAAGCACCTATTTTGGCAGTAGTGTGTACCATATTTAATTAATCTTAGTTCTTCGATGGCATATAGTATTAGCCACTACAGACGAAACGGAATCAAAGTAGAATGAAAACATTGGTGGTGTTTGAAAGCAGAATGTGATGGGAGGTGAATAAGTACAACAGTACATTCGGTTCAACAGTCTTTCAACCACCCCTCCAACAAGTCCCCTCCTTATCTACTACTGATAAAACTCATCTCAAACTTTCAAGCTGAAATATTCCAACTGATTAACTTTGATAATCCACCTGCTAATTACATTATATTGGTCAACCACCATCACTTGGCCACATAGGCATTCAGTCCCAGAATAATAATAAAAACAATATATTCAATTTCCGGCATCTATATCTCATCTATTGATAATGATTTGTAAATATAGAACACGGTGATTCTTCTTAAAACTATGAGATGTCAGGGTCAAGTCAAAAATGAGAAACTTCAGACCAAAGCTTTTTCATTGACACCAGCTGCTACCCCATTACCACTTAAAATAATACGAGGCTCCAGCTCTGAGCTATAAACAATGATGTTAATATATAGTGCAAACCTTTTGTTATCTATAGAAGCATCTGTCTATATTTCTGTATGCCTTATGCCTATTTCTTGCTCTTCTTTCAACTTCCTTTGATAAATTAATGCGATTATCTATCTATCTATCTATCTATCTATCTATCTATCTATCTATCTATCTATCTATCTATCTATCTATCTATCTATCTATCTATCTATCTATCTGTCTACCACTTGAAGAGGAAAGTGAGAGTAGAGAGGCAAGTTTTGTCTAGCGAATGCTTTAAAAAAAGATGGGAGAATGTAGCAAGGATGGCACGTATGAATGACGAAGCCACCTTGAGCATAATCCTATGAACCCAGAAATTGAAAACAGAGGGTTACCCACTTGCAAACAAATGTAGTAACATATAACAATATTGATCAAGGTTACCGTGGTCTTTTTCGTAGGCTTTTCTTCCCACGGATAAACCTTACTTGCTTTCCCATTTACACCATATATCATAACAGTGATACACGATCCCTATTGATCGTTTTTTTCCTCTTCCCCTTTTTTCTTCTTTTTTTCATTTCTCTTTTCTTTTGTTCCTTTTCCTTTTCTTTTTTTTCTTTTTCATTTTTTAAAAAAAATTTTATTTAAAATTTTTTTTTGTTCTTTTCTTCCCTTTTACGATCCCTCTTGATCGAAAACCTACGCCACCCCTTTTTTTCTTTTGTTTTTTGTTTTTGTCATCCCCCAAAAGGAAAGCTCTACCTTGTAACTTGTCCCATCTGTGTGCAGCCCTGTGTGGCCAATAAAGAAACTTATCTATCTATCTGTCTGTGTCTGTGTCTGTCTGTCTATCTATCTATCTATCTATATATCTATCTATCTGTCTGTCTGTCTGTCTGTCTGTCTGTCTGTCTGTCTGTCTGTCTGTCTGTCTATCTTTCTATCTATCTATAGATCAATCGATTGATCAATCATATAAGCGTACATGCGCTCGTGTGTAAACTTTGTGTATGCGCATGCACGTACGTATTTCTTTTTATAAACGCACTCGCTCTTCTGTGTTGAATATTTAACAAACGAGGTCAATATGCCTCGCAAATATACACAACATAATATAAGCATTGTCCCTGGAAGGTGTTTTTTTGTCACTCGTAGTGAATATATGCAGCATTATGAAGACAAATATTGTTCTCAATGGTTGTGCCTGAACGTTTCATTGCGAGAGTGTTTTGTTTAAGATATATTTTGTTTAATCAATGCAGTTATGTGTATTTGGATATTCAGATATTGATAGTGTCATTATTGCCATTGAGCACCATGCTTTTAGAGAGAATTGTGATATACATTGTGAGAATTGGTAAATACGTCGAAAATATGCTTTGTCGTATTTGCTTTATTTTTTTATTTAAATTCTGAGACGGAAATCAACTAGCTGTAGGTGACCATTTGATTTCCGTCTTCCGAAGACGAGAATAATCATATTAGTCACTAACCGCATTCGTCTACGTAACAGTCTCCTTTACAATGGTAGTACATTTTTCTATATTAGTATTATTGAAGTTTATAGTTTTAGGAAGAGTAATCAGACGTTTAGGTAAAAGTATGAGAATCAGAACATTTGCTAGATCTTGTTACGTTCTAATTCCATCTCTCACCAATATTAATATCTATATTATTAGGCGGCAGGCTGGCAGAATCGATAGCACGCCGGGCGAAATGCTTTGCAGTATTTCGCCCGTCGTTACGTTCTGAGTTCAAATTCCGCCGAGGTCGACTTTACTTTTCATCCTTTCGGGGTCGATTAAATAAGTACCAGTTACGCACTGGGGTCGATATAATCGATTTAATCTGTCTGTCTGTCCTTGTTTGTCCTCTCTGTGTTTAGCCCCTTGTGGGTAGTAAAGAAATAGGTATTTCGTCTGCCATTACGTTTTGAGTTCAAATTCCGCCTTTCATCATTTCGGGGTCGATAAATTAAGTACCAATTACACACTGGGGTCGATATAATCGACTTAATCCCTTATTTGTCCCCTCTGTGTTTAGCCCCTTGTGGGTAGTAAAAAAATAGGTATTTCGTTTGTGTCCGTGTTATGAGTTCAAATGCCGCCGGGGTCAACTTTGCCTTTTATCCTTTCGGGGCCGATAAATTAAATACCGGTTGCGTACTGGGGTTGATGTAATCGACTAGTCTTCCTCTCCCGAAATTTCAGGCCTTGTGCCTATATTAGAAAGGAATTAATATCTATATTAGGCGGCGAGCTGGCAGAATTGTTAGCATGCCAGGCGAAATGCTCAGCGGTATTTTGTCGCTGCCGCTACATTCTGAGTTCAAATGCCGCCGAAGTCGATTTTGCCTTTCATCCTTTCGGGGTCGATAATATAGGTTTCAGTTGAACACTGGGGTGAATGTAATCGACAAACCACTGTCCTAACATTGGCTGCCCTTGTGGAAAATTTTGAAACCAATATTAATATCTATATTATTAACGGTCGTAAAAATACGTAGACAGCAACTGTTTTCTCCTTCTTTTTCCAATCAGGACTCACGCCATTAGCCAGAAAGAAAAATCTCTAACTCGAGCCTACTCTAAGCTACTAAAAATGCGCGTGGCAACTTGAAGATCTACCCACCACGCGCGATAGACTAGCGGTTGAACGGGTGCAAAAACTACGTTGTTATCCCCATTCCGTAAACGGTGGCTTTTAACGGGTGGAGAGCTGAACCATACTGGGGTACAGAGGATTCCCAATCTAGACTAGGTTCCTCTGCTTTGTGACAGAAGTAGGAAGAAAGAGTGAGAGAAAGTTGTCGTGAAAGAGTACAGCGGGGTTCAGCTCCCCACCCCGCCAGAGCCTCGTGGAGCTTAGGTATTTTTGTTCAATAAACACTCACAATGCCCGATCCGCTGCCCTAACCACTGGGCTATTGCGCATCCACGCAACTGTTGTTGGAGCAGTTTAGCTTCAAGTGAAATCTTGTCGAGAAAATTTACCATCATAGACACCCTAAGTGTGACCATCCTGTGATTTTAGAGGCATCTCGGATCTTATGATTTCATGCGATATGGATTGTTTTGGAGATAGGGCACGGTGTTATATAGTTACAATCCACTGTTTTTAGCAGTGAGGGCGACCACGGAGAAACTCTGCTGCTGGTTCGTTAGTGATACAGTAAAAGCGTATAGTGATACTTAGTGACATTGCCATGTCATATACAGCAAAGGTATATTCTTCCCATTAATTCATTCAATGTCGATAAAATATATTTTATTTGTATATTCGTGAGACGAATATTCCATTAAAAATTATCTTAGTGACCTTAAAGAATATTCTCAAAACATAATACGAATAATAAACTTTTTGTCATGTGTTTTTATATTGCATATTTAAATGAGGAGTGGAAAAAAAGTAGAAATCGGAAATATCAAAATAATGAAGAATTCCTAAACAATTGTGCTAAAAATAAGAGTCATACTATTCGAAACTGAAAAAATACATATTGATAAAAAAAACATTTGTTTTTTTAAGCTCGAATGCGTTAGTAAAATAGTTATTAGGCGAGAGATAAGAAGAATCGTCACAATGAATGCAGGAAAATGTTATAGTATTTGTGTCCTTTAATGCTCCCGACCTAGAATAAAGGAAAAGATAATTCGACTTTCAGTGATTTATAGATCGCTTTAAATGCTTTAGCAAAATACTGTTTGGCATTCAAACTGTTATTTCTGTTTCTCAGGTATCATTTTCTATTAAAAGTATGTTTCTAACATAGGTATACAAAAAAAAAAAAAATAGTAAGAGGATGGATTAGTCGAGTAAAGTTATCATGGTATTTAACTGGTACATTATTTTAATGAGATGTACTTGCATAGCAAGTGGCCTGATCTGAGATCGTGTGCTGGAACGAAAACAATTGCAGCGTGGAAGGTGTTTATAAGTCATTTAAGAAACACACAAAAAATGACTTATAAACACCTTCCACGCTACAATTGTTGTTTATTTTAATGATACTTGAAGAAAGAAATCTCGTAGAATGTCACCGTAGACTTTCTGTACAATATAATTTATAACTGTATTGCTGTTTTTATTGAGGCAGTTTAGTCCCATGTAGAGCAGGCTTATACTATCAAAGCGGTAATTATATGTGATTTGGTCTATATTAGCAAATCAATCATTTACTTAATAATGTGATATGATTAAAAGGAAAATTCATGGGTACTTTTCACAAACTGGAAGACTTCATAAATGCTTTTCCAGCTCATATCTTTACTAATTATAAAATATTCATTAACAGTAGCGTAACTAGACCGAGGCGGATTGGGCGGTCCGCCTTGGTGGAGCTGGGATGGGACAGCATATTTAGCGTCTGTTCTATTTGCATGTATAGACTTAGTGGTCCGGGGCAAACGGCGCACATAACGGCTGTTTCTGACAGCAAAACTCTACCTATATCACTATTCATTATCTTTGTAGCTTTTTCTGCCTCATCAGAGAGATGTGTGTATACCACATATATATCCATATATATATTGAAATGGATAAATGAATTATCTTGTTACGGATTATTCAAAAGATAACCGATACCTGGGTAGCAAAAATCACAACAGAAAAATCACGGTTGAGGTTACGACCATGGGGTCTCAAACCCGTGCCTTAGTGCGGAAATTTGAAGTTTATATATTTAGTGTAGGAAGAAATGGAGCTGAACGAAGATTTAACAAAATTCCTTTTTATTATTTTCTACATATGTTTCAAAGGCTGCAAAGTCCCTAATTCGGATTGAATAAGGAGACCATTTTGCAGCCTTCTCTTCGGGAAAATCCAGGAACTTAATTCTCCAACAAAATGCACATCAAACTTTTCGACAAACGCTCGCGAGGAGCCCATGGGATAAATGGCACCATTTATCCCATGGGCTCCTCGCGAGCGTTTGTCGAAAAGTTTGATGTGCATTTTGTTGGAGAATTAAGTTCCTGGATTTTCCCGAAGAGAAGGCTGCAAAATGGTCTCCTTATTCAATCCGAATTAGGGACTTTGCAGCCTTTGAAACATATGTAGAAAATAATAAAAAGGAATTTTGTTAAATCTTCGTTCAGCTCCATTTCTTCCTACACTGAATATATCCATATATATATATATATATATATATATATATCCTCTTTTACTTTTTTACTCTTTTACTTGTTTCAGTCATTTGACTGCAGCCATGATGGAGTACCGCCTTTAGTCGAGCAAATCGACCCTAAGACTTATTCTTTGTAAGCCTAGTACTTATTCTATCGGTCACTTTTGCAGAACCGCTAAATTACGGGGACGTAAACACACTACCATCGGTTGTCAAGCGATGCTGGAGAACAAACACAGGCACACAAACACATACTCACATATACATACATATATATATATACATATATACGACGGTCTTCTTTCCGTTTCCGTCTACCTGATCCACTCACAAGTCTTTGGTCGGCCCGGTGCTATAGTAGAAGACACCTGCCGAAGGTGCCACGTAGTTGGAATGAACCCGGAACCATGTGGTTGGTTTAGCAAGCTACTCACCACAGCCAGAGAGAGATCTGTGTGTGTGTGTATGTGTGTGTGTGTATGAGAGAGAGAGAGAGAGAGAGAGAGAGAGAGAGAGAGAGTGAGAGAGAAAGAGATGCTCGCTCACGTACATGTACGGCAGCATATTTAGTTAATCGTTTTCAAGTTTGAAGTAGAAAGCGCTTCCTTTTCCACATGTATAACGACATGACCTCGCACAAGCATTGCGGTAGATTTGTTAAACTGTAGTCAAATATGTGTAATAGTGTTTGGTATGCTCTATAGAACCATTGTTAACTGATTCACAAAGCAACAACAGCATCTTGTTGTACGTTAGTGATATTTAGCAATGGAATTAATGGCGTGAAAGTTTTTTCCTTCACTCAAGTGAGTACCTTTAGTTATGATTTGTGTGTCTAGAGTTATTTTCTATTAAAACTTAAAACTATTGTAAAAAGTAAAATAGTTTTTACTCGATTCGTTTGTTTACGCCTATCACATGAATTCCCAGGATGTGGCGCGTCGGAATATTTCGAAATAATTGTTATCTCTTCAGTAATTATGAAAGTCATCATGGAAATGAGGAAAATCAAATACAGATATAGAATTATAGATATCTGCAACGACTAATAGACAATACTAGATCCGTTATGGTTTACTGTCTATCTATTCCATCTGCTGAATGAATGGAGAAACCATTCGACCATGGTAAACAAAAGTTAGGGAGAAAAAAGGGAAAAAATATTAAACATACATGAATAATAATCATAGTTTGTAATAATCATATTGTAAAAACTGGTGGCGGTTGTGGTGGTAGTGGTGGTAGCGGTGGTGGTGGTGGTATGTGGTGGTGGTGATGATGATGATGTTGACGTTAATGACTACAATTATAATGACGATGATGATAATAACATCGGTTTATGATGATGATGATAATGATGATGATGATTTTTTTATTGGCCACAAAGTGTCATGCATAGCAATAGGAATTGGTTTGGTAGTAAGAATGTGGTATAAAACGAAGAGAAGAATATTAATACGAGCAAAACGCCCCCCGTCCAATGGACGGTGCTGAGTTGTCAAAAATTTAAACCAAATTTTCTGAAAACAACTTGTCCGACCGTCCCATAGTCCTCCCCTTTGAGAAACACTGATTTAACCTAAATTTGAGACACCAGCAAAAGAAGAAATAAAGATAGAAAGTTAAGGCAAAAAAAAAAATATTCTTGAGAAACCAAATAGTTTTTTCTTCCTTCATGCCAAGTTTGAAGAAAATATCTCTTTTGCATCTTACTTTTTTGGTCTCTTAAATATACTGCATTTGGTGGCATTATTTCAAACCAGCCGACTTCTTTTGTGCAGACTGCACATGTATTTTTCTCGATTACGCGTAGTATCCATCGCAACAGCTGATGTATTTGCGCGTACAAATACACGTTCCCACGGCTTTATCGATCGCATTCTCACCTGGAATCGAGTTTTTCAAGACTTATACACGCCCTGATACCGTCCGTATCTACATATCAAATTTGAGCGCAAACGGATGGAGGATGCCCGAGATCCTAGAAGACACACATACAGACAGAACGGATTTTATATAATAGATAATAAACAGTGTGTAGGAAAATACTTGTCATTGTAATCAACGCAACACATGAGCTATTGTCAGAGGCCATAGAAGGTATAGAGGAACAAGGCGTATATCGATAACTACACAACACAGGCAACCAAAATAAATTATTGCTAAATTGTTAAACAGGGACACATACTGCGCTTCCTGTGATGTTTATCAGGTTAGTAATGGCAGCGGAGACTACAGCTATGGCCTACTAAGAGGAGAACCATATTAATTCACATGGTTAAAAAACCCAGCAAAATCTAAATGCTTCATGCTGTTTATTAATAATATCGTAAACAATAAATTAACATCTGCAAATAAGACCCTCTTATTCAGAAGAGCAGAAGAGATGCTACAAAGGAAGGCTTATGCGGCTGTAAAGATCAATTACTGATCAACAAAGCCTTAACTGAATGCTGCAATGTCAGATGAATTCAAATTTAGTGTGGATTGAAAACCAAAAGGATTTTGATAGTGTTCATCCACATGCACCCATTAATAAGGTGTTACTAATAGAATTATATACATTAAACAAGATAAATGGCAGCCAATTCTTCAACAAAAAGGTTCTATATTAACTCAGAAAATCCTTATAGAAGTGAAATATTCCAAAGACTTTCTTCCCATTACTCCGCTTTTATCTTTAACGGACATTTTAAACCTGACTAGACACGAATCCAAATGTTATGAAAGAACAATCAACCATTATTTGTGTATCGTTAACTTCAGGTTATAAGCTGTCAACGATCAAGAACTGGAAACACTGCTGAAGATTTAAGGTGGGAATTGATATGATAAGCAGGTGGGAAAATGCGTCAAGTAAGCCGCAAAGAAAGGAAGATTAATTCAGTATAATAATATATTTCCTAGATACAGAAAGAGTAATATGAAAATTAAACCGAAAGTAGAATTACGAATATTTTGGAACCAGTGTAATAAATGTGATACAAGGCATAGAAATGAAAGAGAACATTTAAAAGTAATATTGCAGCTGCGTTATAATAATAATTAAAACAGATAAAATAGATATGTTACGGGTATAGTATTCTAAAATGGAAGCTAAACTATTAAGATTACATCGAAATACAAGACATTTAATGATTGCATTTAAATACATTAATCAAAATCCAGTATACAGAGGTTAAATTTACCAAAGATACAGGAAGGTAAGAATCTCGTTCACTCTGAGAACTATCACAAAGCCTACCCTATAGAACTAGAAATATGCTTCATAATAATAATAAGGGAAAAAATTATAAAAATAGATACAAAATAAGGACAAAATCCAAACAAATAATCTTCTGTGTTTAAGGAATTAAAAAAAATATACATAGAGTATTTTATAATGGCAGAGATTGAAAAAGCGAAAAAATAGAAAATGTGAAAATAAAACTAACAGTGGGACTTCTGTTAGATCCATGTTGAACGTCACAGAACTATCCAAGTACAGGCACACAGCCGAAACGGAACGGTTTATGATTGCTGTGAAATGTACGCCTTCGTTTCACTCTAAATCATGAGGTCTAGTACCATTTATTTAGTAACTCCAAGATATTTATAAGTTGGTAGGAAACAGCTAAACCCATTTTCATTTATCAACTAAGAACATCTCTACAGTTACTACAATCGAGTTTTCATACAGCAACCATGATATAAGCTATAAAATTTGCTAATGGCAAATTATAGTATAAGTCTATACTAGCTACAGATTAATCTTAGAGGGTATTTATAAGATATGGTACAGACAAAAAATAGAAGCAAATCCATCTGATGTTGTTTTCGAGGACCACAAGATAAGAAGTACATTCTACCTAAAGTATATAAAGTCCAGGAGACTATAATATATCTCAAAATAAAATGAAGAATTTATAGGAATATAACTCTGGAATTAAATATAAACAACCAGAAAGTGTAAACTGTAAACAATTCACACAATCTACCCTGTCTGAGTTTGGTACATTCAGCTGCTGTCTCTTCAAGAAATACAGTTGCATTTTTACATGATTTTGTGGGTTACTTAGAAGCTGTATTAACTTTTCATAGTTAACTTAAGCAAACGTAGAGTTCTTGCATTCCTGGCCATTATTAAGTAAATGGCAGGAAGCTTGTAGCATTATATTTGGCTTTTGTCCAGATTCTCATTCACTTTCCTCCAATTCTTTATATTTTTAATCTCCTCCACCAAATCTTAACTTAACTCTGACCCCTCACCGCACCAGGAACACAACACAACGAGAGCCTACTCTCGGACTATATAGGGATGTGACATGTCTCTTTGCCAATAATCTAGTCTCAGGTTCCATTTGTCAGGAAGCTTGGATTGATGTTCTCGAGCACCTTAACCAAAATAGGGGTTGAGGTATAGGGTATTTGGACGACTGCAGACAAATTCATAGGGAAGAAACTGTGGTCGTAGGGAGAAGTCTTGGTTCGCATCAGTAAATTTTGCTGAAATGTAGTGAGCGAACAAATTAAAAGTATAGTAAATAGACCCGCTCTGAATACGGGCCTGTATGCCCCAAGCAGTTTTTTTTTAATGCCATTGACCATGAGTTGATTACGTTGACTAACGTAAGTGATCCCTTGTTTGGCAGTGCGGGATTGTTCCTCTTTTAGGACAAATACAAAATAAATACTTAACAGAAACCTATGTATTTTGTTTTCTAAAAGGCGTCGAGCTGGCATAAACGTTAGCACGCCGGGCAAAATGATTAGCGGTATTTCGTCTACCGTTACGTTCTGAGTTCAAATTCCGCTGAGGTCGACTTTGCCTTTCATTCTTTCGGGGTAGATAATTTAAGTACCAGATACGCTCTTGGGTCGGTGTAATCGACTTAGCCCCTTTGTCTGTCCTTGTTAGCCCCCACTATGTTTAGCCCCTTGTGGGTAATAAAGAAATAAGAAACCTATTTATTTTGTTTTCCATGACTTGTATTCTATATCATATATGATGAAAAAAGATCCCCTTTTGGGAGTTTGGCTTTGTAATCCATCCTCTGTGATTCATGTTTGTGACAATCACAAAAATCATGTTATAGACGGCTAAACTGAACCACACTTTAAATTAGATAACGAATCAACGGATCTTTTCGGTTTGAACGGCAGTTTTTACTAGCGGAGTCCTATGAAATTGTCACCCATAATTATGACCCTAGTATCAATCTATTGCATTTCAATCTCTTTTGGGGTTAGGGGTGGGGAAGGGTATCTTTTTTCTTTACAAATGTAAATAAACTCAATCTGTTTCTTAAACGGGGGACATATTCATACGGCACAGAATGCTTTTTAACTCAATAGACTTCACTGATTGGTTGAAATTGCAGAAATTGAAGAAGAAAAAACAAATATCTTACAAACTATAGAATTTTCTCAATAAAGCCAAGAGAAAAAGATGTTTTATAAACACATTTTACCAGTATACGAAGTTTAAAATTTTTTAGTTACCTAGAAATTATGTTAAAAACTGCCATTCAAACCGAAAAGATCCGAATCAACGAACAGCACGCTGCTTATTTATACTTTAGTACACTTCAATTATTTGTGTTGATTATGAACCTTCACTGTTCAAAACGAGTGCTCAGACCTTGATGTAACCTCGGCACAAGATTGAATTTTATTGAATTGACCCTCATAAGTTCAATCGATGAAGTCATTGTCTATAGAGGAACATGTAAATCTCTTGTTTATGTATAAAATATCTTCGTGAACTCAAAGCGAAGATATAAATAGCACTGCACGGATTTCACCATCGAAAGAGTAGCTCCTTTAATTACTCCCTAAGGTAATGCAAATGAGCCTACGTTTACCAAGGTTAACCAAGTAGACAAAGATTTGCAGACAATAGTTTCTTCTTGGCTGTTAATTCATTGAATAAATTTCTGGTATGTTAACATTCTGTTTCACTGTTAGATTGTATTACAAGATATATCTTTAGATTCGTTATCTACGTCTTCTCGAATAGATACATCTTAAGTAGTGTCTAGTTACGTCTATACCGAGAATTGTTTTAACTATTTGAATGTCTAATGTTCGTAGTTTAATTATATAAAATGTCAATTGTTCGCATGAGCTGAATTATATAATACTGGTATTTGTCTTTATGAAACACCTCCAAGTACCTAACAGATCTCTTTAAAATATTTACAACCAGATATAAACGTTTAAGTACAGAAACGGAGAAACGATTTTGGAAAATGTCTAGGAGAGCTGTGATAGAATCCTGACTAGATAGATGTATTAATTAGTCGACTGAGACAGCTGCCACTTCTCGCTTGCAATATAATCTTGATAATCAGATATACAAATAAGAAAGAAAAATTATACACAGACTATATACAATAGTTAAACATCTTGAAAGGAAATTAATCGACATTATGAAAAGAAACTCGGCAACAACAATATAATCATAAAGTTCTTGGTAATGCAAAACTACTACTACTACTACTACTACTACTACTACTGCTGCTGCTGCTACTGACTATTATTACTCCTGCTATTGCTACTATTACTACTATTGCTGCTTCTACTACTGCTGTTACTACTACTACTACTACTACTACTACTACTACTACTACTACTACTACTACTACTACTACTACTTTCTGAGAATGTGTACTGACATTGCAGTCCTTTCTGATCAAAATATTGGCCAAAAAGAAGTGAAGAAATCGTCTAAGTACAAAGATCTCGAAATAGAAATAAACAAGATGTAGGGCACGAAGGTGGAATCAACCCCGGTAATAGCAGGATGATTGAGTATGATACGAACAAAAACGTGGAAGCTATACCTGGGCCCTCAACACTACACGTTATACAAAAATATAGTCCTGCTAGGAACAACCCACATCCTACGCAAGACACTATCAATTCAATAATACAACCCAATTAAAATAATCCACAAATACTAGACACTCTCTATACAGTAAACATGCAATCAAAGAGAAGACCACAACTCGCATTACTCACACAAAACACATTAGACATACAAATACAATAAGAGACTCATGTGAAAGCCCATAAAAAGAGAACCGGGTGCAATAGAATACCGGGGAGAATTTGTACTCAGCTGCGGAAACAATAGAAACAGGCGCACGCGATGTTCGTCACACCTCAGCAGCACAGAGGTGTAAGAGCTGATGCAGTGTAAATTTGCCTGAAACTACCAAATAATAATAATAATAATAATAATAATGATGATGATGATGATGATGATGATGATGATGTAGTGCAGTGAAAGCAGATAGAAATAAGACTACTTGATAATAATAATAATAATAATAATAATAATAATAATAATAATAATAATAATAATAGTAGTAGTAGTAGTAGTAATAATAATAATAATAATAATAATAATAATAATAATAATAATAATAATAATAATAATAATGGTTTTTGTCCACAAAGGTAAAATTAGGACAATTCAAAGACACCAGTGAGAAGTTGTACAAAGAACGTTTAAACAATTTATAGAGTAACACGTAAAATTTTGAGCCAAAATTTCCAAAATAACAATGCTATTACAGATAATGATAATGATATCAACAATATTAATGGTTTTCTTCTAATTGAGACTCAAGATCAAGCGTTTAAAAAAGTAATGGAAGTCAGTACTATTTGACTCGAGTACTTGACTCAATTCAGTGACCCTGAGTTGCTATGTTGTTCTGATTTCTTTCCTACTATTTTGAGTTCTCTCCCTATTTCAGATGATAACGCTCTCATGCGCCGTGAGAAGAGTGGTGTTTAGTTATATCACACGATGTGCGATGGTGTGTGAGGTCGCCGGTTTTATATGTTTCTGATCGATAATGAAGGTAGGCTCTGAGAATTGGAACGAAGTTGACTATGTGTTTCCGGAAAGTAAATGAAACAGAACTGAACACAGTGGGTTAAGGTTATTTCTTTGAATTATCGTAATCATTAGACAGGTTGGTGGAGGCTTCATGAAGTCTGTCCAGATACTTACCTGAAGGAGCATTTATATAAACACATGAATTTTGTTTATGCTAGTTATTGAAGAATGGATGTTGTCTCTGTCTTCGTAGGACTCCGGGGCTTACGAAAACAGTTTTTCTAAACTATTCTAGGTGGAAGATTGCCGAAAAGAGAAGAGCGGTGACGGAATTCCAGATGGAATTTTTCTAAAAGCAAAAGAACGTATTGTAGTGATTAACGAAAACCCTGGCAAGTTGGACATGAATGAAAGAATGAAGTAAAGACGAGCGTTTTGCGGGTGGTGGGTGAGAAATGTTTACCTAATACTACACAAATCCCACCTTGCTTCTCTTTAGAAATCTTGTCGAATTGCCAAAAGCAATGAGAAATATATAGCGTGTTATATAAATGGGATATTTTGGGCTAGAATTTGCTTTATCAAAGGTGTTCTTGACCGGGTCAAACGTAGGAATAAACGACGGTATTTAAGATACATATATTACATCGACCATTTAATTTCATCACTTTCTATTGCAGACATGAAGTATATATATTCCATTGCTTTCCATCACAGTATTGTAGAGTGCATTGAGGTAACTTAGAATGCAGTACATTACAATGGAAAACAATAGAGATGCAGATTAATAGTTTGGTGTGTTGTTTTGTTTTTGTTTTCTGTTTTCCACACATGCAACTGTACGTAGTTTTGAAACTGAAAGACAATATGCTGGAAACATACAATAGTTTCGAACAGATTCACCGAAAGCAAAGAATACTGATAAACAAACGGAGAATTAAAGTGCCCGTATGTAGAATGGTGTTTCTTTGAGAATTTGAAGTAAGGTTTATTAACAATGGCTTATCAATTCAGAAAATAGCAAAGAAATTTTATAAAAATATAAAACACACACACACACACACACACACACACACACACGCACACACACACGCGCGCACACACATACACACACACACACATACACACACACACACATACATACACACACACACGCACACACACACACGCACACACACACACACACACGCACGCACGCAAGCACACACACACACACACACGCACGCACGCAAGCACACACAACACACACACACACAGACACACACATACACACACACAACCACTCGCAAGCACACACACACACACATACACATAAGACGCGAAAATAAGCAAATGTATAATTAAATAACATTTAATAAATAACTACGGAATTGTCTTAAATGAATGGTATCAATACTATACTGTTTTCTGATATTCACATCTTCACTTTCTAGCTCTTTGAAAATTATTATTATTATTATTATTATTATTATCATTATTATAAAAGAAATCATCATCATCATCATCATCATCGTCGTCGTCGTCGTCATCGTTGTCGTTGTCTTCGTCATCACCATCATGACTACTACTACTACTACTAATACTACTACTACTACTACTACTATATTGCTGTCGATATTTGTTCCTCATGAAGTTGTGCAATTCCATCCATAAGTATGAACCCACCACTGGCACCATCCATTTTGTTCATCTCCTAATTCTCGTTGTTGTTGCTGTCGTGGTGGTTGGCGCTGCTCTTTGTGAAGATATTTTCATGTTGTTGTTGCTATCGCTGTAGCTGTTGTTGTTGTTGTTATTGTTGTTATTGTTGTTGTACTGTTGATATTTATTTTCATATTTTTGTTGCAGTTCTTGCTGTTGCTGTTCTTGCTGTTGTTGTTGCTGTTGTTGTTGTTGATAATATCGTTAGTTTTATTTAATTGGTTTTGTCGCTGTCGTAGTAAGTTGGTTGTTGCTGTTTTACGTTCATTTAGCTTCTGACTTTGTTCACGAAATTACTATTGTCGTTGTTGTTGTTGTTGCCAAACGATATTTATGTTGTTGTTGTTGTTGTTGTTGTTGTTGCTGTTATTGTTGTTGTTTATCTTCTTCACTAATATATCGTTGCATTAACCGTTGCCGTTGTGTTGCTTCTTAAATGTTTAACGTCTGGAAACGTGTTGTAAACAAAAGGTAATTAAGAATTTCGTTGTGAATTAGGTGTACATTTTCCAGTACATTATTGTTTACTTGTAAATAACTGCAGGTGAGAGCAAAATTAATAAATAAATAAATAAAAAGGATTACTTCACAGAAAATTATAAATCCGATTTACAACAATTCATTTTTTTAAAAATTCAATTATATGTTGCAAATACGGATAATTAACTGTTTGTAGGAATGGCTGATGGACACGGTGGTTATGGTGCCAGACTGCTAACTCTTGGGTCGCAATTTCTTATTCCATCACACATAGATGCGTTGTCGTTTCTTGGGTTATTTATTTAACATCAAGATAATAAAGTCTTCTTGGAAATAAGTATTTACTGAAATATTACTATAGTACAGCATGGCTGAATGATTAAGATGTTTGCTGTGCAAAGGTTCAAGTCCTATTTCTGATTCTGTGGTTTCGCATGTTGCATCTTGGAAAATGTTCTTATTTGTACTTCTTCAAAAAAAAGAGCATACTTAGTGAGTGAAATTTGGGAAACGAAAAGAGTTGCGTGAATAATGTGTAATTCAAAGGTCCAGCCTTTTCACACTGCATCATGCTCATCCCGCTTTTGAATCACATTAAAGGTACACATTTCTCTGGAATAATCAGCAAGTTACATGCTAATACATAAACCCTGTAGTTTATTTCATCGAGCTCTATTTAATTTATTTAAACAGAAGAATGTTAAGATTAACACATTTTCCGTTAGCTTGTGGTGTTTTGAGTTACAATAATCTTGTTCGTTTATAAAGCGTGGGCAGTAATTTTCAGTCCCTGCTCTGCGTTTAGAAAGTGTTACATGGGTTATACGGTTTCTTCGGGTACCTTTATAAATAGCCAAACCGGAGTATAATGGAGAAATTGCTTTGAAAATAAGGTACCATTGAAATGTGAATACACACGGAATAACGGGAGTTTCACGTAAATCGGTACACGGATTCCAGAGATACACGTATTTTTTTCCGTTACCTTGAACTATTGGTGACCAAATGGGTCGCGGGTAATATGATTTTGGCATGGAAGTGATTCGTCGACTTCTGTAGATGTGGAACATGAAGATATTGCAGTATATGTTTACTTCAGGTACGAATGGATAAGATGGTTAAAATATACATGCATAAAAGACCAAGTTTCATTCGATTCATTATTTTCTGACTTTCGATGAAAATATAGCAGTAGCGTTGTAAGAGGAACCGCTTGAAAGAAACTATATTATATCAGAGTATTTGATCCAAAGGATCTTATATACACAGTAGATAAGCGTAAACACAGAGATGATAAAAACCATTGAAATAATTCAACAAATATACCGTCTTAAATGATTATGTAGAAGCCATCAAACTGAATCTCATCACATTATTGTCCTAAAATTTCTGAATGTCTGCGGTTATTCCACCGCATTTTCATGTTTATCCCTTTTATTTCCAATTGAACAGACATTTTGTGATGACAGAAGACCTAAACAATAATTTAACTTGAAGTTAGTCAAGCAACGCCATATACTTAATAGAATTCAATGTTTCAAGAAGGTGAAGCTTCCCGAAGGTTGAACAACAGAAATGCATATACCAATGTAATGTAAGGAAGAACGTAGTTAGACAATACTTTCAACTGCTACTGAATAAAAGAAATACCCGTAATTCCTCAAGGTACCGATTTTCAAATAAAAGAGCTGGACCAGAGAGCTCAAAAAATACTCTAAGAAATAGTTATTTCACATCACAGTATATTTCGTTTTGTGTTTGCTCCATACTAATAAGATCACTTAATCTGACAGGGTTCGCGAAAGCTGTAATGGTTGTCTTTTATCGCTATAATTTGAATATATAAAGAGAATGCAGATACACCATAGAATCAATTGCAAAATTGATGATATGTAAAAAAAAAAAAAATCTAATATTCTTTGTTTTTTTCTTTTTGGTTTTATATTTGCTGAGATCAAAAATGGTAATGCTGTATTCATTTGTTTCTTTCAGCTTCAGAGAACTTTATCAAGTCAATCTTTTGGATTTTAATAGAAAACCTATTCTACTTACACAAATAGTGATAGAATATTATGGAATAAAATATGGAAGGAGAGAAATTATATTTTTAAACTTTAAGATGGTAGACATCCATGTTGTATATATGTATATGAAGGTTATGTGTGTATTTCTGAGTGCGTGTGTGTGTGTTGTGTGTTTGTGTAAGCTTATCTATATAATGATATATATATATATATATATAAATATATATATATGTGTGTGTGTGTGTATCTATCTATATATATGTATACACACACACATATATATGTACATAAATATGAATATATATAAGTATATGTAAATGTATGTACATATATACATTTATATATTCTCATAGATAAACACTTATATATGTTGTACAGAATACACATATATACATATATGTATGTGGCTATGTATATGCGCATATATTTACACATGTATACATATACATGTATGTCTATCTCTATATTTAAAGATCCATACACACGAGACTATAAACTCAGTTGCACATACGAACTTGCATATGAACACAAAACACGCTCACACAGACTTACATACAACCCCACATAAACACACATTTTCTGTGTCTGTCTCTCTCTCTCACACACAGGCACATACACATACACACACGTACACACACGCACACACTCATACATATTGAGATATGGTCATTTAAAATTCTAGCAACATATTGTTATTTGAACAAAGTTAGAAAATACCACAGTACAAACAAACATATTTGAACAAATTCCATTACTGGCTGGCATTTACCGCCATGTTTGGACTGAGTATGACTTCAGGCTGAATCTATTTGCATATAAAATCAATCTAGAATTTATTCCACCATATTGCTTCCGGTTGATATATTCGAAGTATTTTTGATTTTAGTAGCTGTAGTTAGGTCAATAATTCAACATGTTTTATAGCCAGGATTGTAAAGTAAGCAACTATTATGCCCGAAGGTAAGTTAAGTCTGCGAACTGGTTCCGCTTCCTGAATTAAGCCAATTAATATATGCGCTCTGGGAAATAAATGCATAAAAGCCACAATATATCTAGTTTCACCCATCGACCGCCTCGTTTAAAATCTACATTGCTTGGTTGACAAGATACAAAACTTACAATGCTTAGGTTTCGTAGTGTTTCAATATCAGGCGTATTCCGTCGTTATACTCTCCGTGATTTAGTAGCATCTTCTGTTATATGTTTCTGTTATTGGTCTACGGTCACGTTTGAGTATGACTTGAAGTATTTAGTCAAATGAATCAACTCCAGCACATGCAATTTAAGCTTTGATCTTATTCTATCGGTGTCTTTTGCCGAAGGGCGCTGTGAGGGAAACGTAGTGAGGAAACGCCGGATGTCATATGGTGGTGGAGAGGGTGAATCACAAATACAGAGGCCGATACACATATACCATGGGCTTCTATGAACTTTCTGTTTACCTAATTCACTCACTAGGCACTGGTCAGCTCAGGGTTATGGCAGAAGTTACTGGTTGGTAATGCTCTGCGTAGTAGGACTTAACCGGGAATCAAGTTGCTGACCACACATACCCTTAAAATCTAAGTATATTGAAGGCAGCGAGATGGCAGAATCGTTAGCACTCCAGGTAAAATGCTTAGCGACATTTAGTCTGCCTTTACGTTCTGAGTTCAATTAGCTTTGAAATGAGTGGGTATTAACAAAAAAATTTGAAAGACATATTAAATTTAAGTGAATGAAAACTATTTAGTTTTTTGAATATTGTATGCGATGTGTGTGTTTGTACTATTGTGTGTTTCATCGGCTGTGTGGTAAGAACTTTGCGTCTCAATAATATGGTTCCAGGTTCAGTCCGACTACGTGGCACCTAGGGCAAGTGTTTTGTTGCCATCGCTCCTGTGAGTGAATTCGGTAGATAGTACTCCTTCAGCAAAATTGGGTATTGAACTGTGGAGCCAGTGAAAGAATGGATGTTTTTCATCCGTACTTTCATATACATACATACATACATACACAGACATACATATATATATATATGTGTATATATATATAATATATATATATATATAATATATATATAATATGTGTGTGTTGTGTGTGTGTGTGCATATATATATATATATATATATATAGCACACTTTATTTATAAAGCTGCAAAGACATCACAAAAACTGCTACTCAGAGTTTCACGTTCCCGCTCGTCGGACAATAAATTGTTAGCTGCGGGAGCTAACCCTTACCACCCCCTAACAGGTACCAGGATTGCGAAATTAACTCAGTCTCGAACCATTTGGGCCTTCCTCAGTCGCAACACACCTGTACGACGAAGCGATAGCCAGAATCTGCTAATGCTAACAATATATATATAACTAGCAGCATAGCCCGGCGTTGCCCGGGTATGTAAGAGCCCCTAGTAGGCAACGACTAATCCCAATCTAGTCCTTTCCCTCTAGGGAACGAAGGTGCATGTGTAGGTTGCAATGTTTTCTCTTCACTCCCAAATGACTATCAAACAGCTATCGATAATTCAACCCAACCAATTCCTATCAGGAAGAAATTACATTCGAGACTTTACCCCCAACACCGCCACTTCTGCTAATAGCTGCTGCAGCCGCAAGTTATTCGAATACTTTTTTTGTTTACACTTTCTTTATAACTACCACCCCAAACGTTTTACCTTAAATTTTTGACATACCCTAGGGTCCTCGGACGCTACTTGCAACTCTTGGTTTATATAAAACCGCTTTTGTCGTGTGCACCAAAAAAAACCTTTTCCATTCGTTTGTTCAGTTTGGTCACTTTGACTTTTTTGTTGTCACTCACATTGTTGCCCCTTTTTGCCGTTTTTGTACATTTTATACATTTTGGGATACTTACCCCACGTGTTCCGAGAGTTAAAAAGGTCGAGTTGCGTCCCTTAGACAGTCTGTAGAAAAGTGTTGCATATAAAAAGCTTAGATTCTCGACCCATGTCGAATCTATCGATTTTTTTTCAGAACTGGGGGAACTTTTCAAAATTTTCGCTGCGTTAGTTTTGAATTATGACATTGGGCTATGTGTGTGTCAAGTTTCATCAGAATCGGTTGAAAGCCGTGGTCAGGGTGAGGGTACAACCTGACAGACACACAGACACACAGACAGACAAACTGCCGTTTATATATAGAGAGATATCCATATGTGTATATCTGTACATGTATCAGTATGTGTGTATGTGTGTGTGTGCTTGTGTGTGCATTACGTAGTTGATCTGCCATGTTTCTCTATTACAATAGCATCGTATTATAAATCTTGCATTTTAATGGTGCTTTAAAGATCCATTATGTTATAAGTCTAAAACTCCGTTGGAACCTAATGAAACAAAATGTACCCCAACGCAAGCCTACTTCCTTAACATCGAATCGTTTCTGAGAAATGTGAATATGCGCGAAAGCAGTGATGCCAGTTAATATATATAGAACTCTGTTTTATCGGCCATGTACAGAATCGAAAAGCGATTCAATAACGTACTACGTCCCAAAATATACCATTTAAATCAGTATAATTTTGAATGGGAAATAAAACAAGATACAGCAATTTTGAAACGACAGCTAATGGACACTTTGATCAAACGGTAAATCTTCGTGAGGATCCTATGAGATTTCAGCTACCAGTTTAGTTGTAAGAAAGCAGGTATCTTAACACATTCAGATATTTTCTTTTGGGAAGACCGTTCTTACGATACAAGGATGTTTGTAAAAGGGACATGAAGGCTTGCGACATCAATATTAGCAACTGGGAAGCAGTTGCCAGCAACCGTGGAAATTGGCGACGTACCTTAAAAGAGGGAACACAAAGGAGTGATAGAGGGAGAGAGGAGAAATGGAGAGACAAGAAAAGACGTCAACAAAAAAACTATGACATTACAACCAGCCAGGCAAAGTCTTCGCTACATTTGCAGCACCTGCCAGAGGGAGTGTTTGTCCAGGATAGGACTACACAGGGTCAGCAGGAGATGTATTAGGACATGAAATGTAATAGCCGGACTAGATTATTCTATGCGCAAATCCATTGTCTCCCGAGACAAAAAGGATGCCAACAATTAAATCGCATTAGAATTATTTTGGACTCTGATGAACATTTCCATTATTCTTATTTATAAGGCTTGCTAGGTTGGTGAGATTCATAGAGCCGAAGCTATATATAAGTAATAGGAGCTTCAACAATCTGTGGTGTTGTATTGAGTGTCTTGAATTTGTGAAGATGATACAAAAATGCTTAATCAGGAGAATTCATGTTTCATCTTGTAACCAGGTATTTTTTTAGCTCTTCGGCCCAGTTCTTATATTTGGAAATCGGTACCTTGAGGAATTACGGGTATTGTCTTGAATTTGTGAAAATGATACAAAACTGTTTAATCAAGAGAATTCATGTTTCATTACGTTATAACCTTGTCACCAGGTCGTAGCAAAATAAGTAATGCAAAGGAAAACACATTAAAAAAATACATATGCTGATATATATATATATATATATATATATCCAAATATTTTATTGAACTCGGTTATACATGGTATCAAGCGCTATTCTGCAGTAGTACTCGACTCCATATTGCTTCACTGTCTTCTCTTCTAGCCTTTTATGAGATAATAATCTGATAAAACTGCCTTACTCAATGATGGTTGCAATTTTTTACTCATTTAATGAGTCACGCAAATATTAATCAGTTCTCTCTCTCTTTGTGAGATATTCACACACACACACACGCACACACCCACATGACACCAAATAAAATCCGCAGATTAAAATAAATCAATACCGTTTATTAATCTCTATAAAGAAACATTTATAGGAAACATATAGAGATTACAGCTAATACAAATATATTCGAATGGTATATATACAGATTCACAAAGTACAATCTAGCACACACATACATGCACACGTATATACATTCATACTCACACAGATATATACATACGCACACGCACACACACACACACACATACACACACACATATATATATATATATACATATTTGTATAAATGGGTTTATATATATATGCATAAATGTTTGTGTGTATAGATGTGCGTGGTATATCTATCTGTCTGTCTATCTATATCTATCTATCTATCTATCAATCAATCTATCTATCTATCTATCTATCTATCTATCTATCAATCTATCTATCTATCTCTCTATATATATAAATATATAAATATATATACATATATATACCTGCATACATACCTACATATATACATACATATACGTATAAATATGTGTGTGTGTATATGTATGAGTGTATATGTATATATATATGTATGTATATTACTTTACAACCGATGTTGGTGTGTTTACGTCAACATAAATTAGCGGTTCGGTGAAAGAGCCCGATAGAACAATTACCATGTTTACAAAGAATAAGACCTGGGATCGATTTGTTCGATTAAATGCGGTGGTCCAGCATGGCCACAGTCAAAAGACTGAAAGAAGTAAAATGATAAAATAATATATATCTTATACATAAATGGCAATATCTGTCTGTCTATCTGTTACCATCCTGCTTCCTACACCAATCTTGTCGTAACTTTGCATACATGTTAAACTAGCATCCAAGAGAATTATATGCTAATTGGATTTCAATAAAAATCTATAATGGGTCCCCTAGAATGTAGGGCGCTTTCCCAGTATTAGCGATCAACTCATTTATTTTATTCGATTGAGATATTATTTGATAAAATGTGTAGGGTGTAAGTGTGTTTGTGTGAGGTGAAATCGGGTTGCAGAGTGAGTATGACTGATATCAGGAAAACGGAGAACAAAGTTGTGTAAGCGACAGATATGGAGTGGCAGTGGGGTGGTAAATTCAATACAGT
>NC_043008.1:39265870-39283370 GCF_006345805.1 Octopus sinensis
TGCCACATTCATGTCGAGTGACTTGAGATCATTGCTTCAAAGCTGACCCCAGGCCAAGCATATTCATACACTAAGCTCTCAGCTCAGTCATGTGTTGCCAAGAAGGAAAAGGTGGGATCATTAACCTTGATCTCCGAGATGTCCGGTCATTCGGGATCGCTCATCGAATACGATTTCTCCTGATTTTCTTATTTTACCTGTACTTACCACAATAAAAAGCTGGCTTGTAATTTTATCAATCGTCTCAGTTGAGTTTGCATTTCCACACCATCGTAATGTTAATGCTTATCTGTTACCTACGTCTTTCTTGCGTGCATAATCGCCAACAGGTCAGGGAATCTCTAGAGTTACAGACCACTTACTACTGCATACTATAATGGTATATTTTTCAGTATTTCGTAATGTGAAGCACACACATACATACACAACACATACACACGTACGTACACAGATATACACATATGCACATGTATGTCTATGTATGGATGTATTTATTTATATATATGTACACACAAATATATATTTGTGTGTGTGTGTGTATTTGTGAATGCAAGTGTGTTGATCGTAAGATTGTAGTTTCTCTACCTAGATCGGACGTTGCGTCGTGTTCTTCCTAGACCGGGTGATGTGTTGTCTTCATTGCACATTGCTCCAACAAGCAAACAAGTGTTGAATAATACTTCGAGAGGCCTGTGTCCCGCTCTGGATGTGGAGTTGGGGGAATATAAGCGCCATAAATCCGGTTATCCGGTCTTACGAGCGTATGGCTCGTGAAAGACCTTTATTTTGGTGGTACTCCAGCAAGACCACAGGTGCATGACTGAAACCACTAAAAGAACAAAAGAATATGTATATGTATGTATATGTATATATATGTGTGTATATATATATATATATATATATATATATATATATATATATATATATATGCTATTTCTACTAAGTTCAGTATGTGGCAAAGTAATTTATTTTACTAAGCCCTAATTATATAATGTAATATTTTGAATTCGCCTTAAATGGTCCTTTTACATACTGAACACTTGGTGAAATTGATTAATTAATTAATTTTACCCTCAATTGTTGATATTATAATCATTTCTCTCGGTCATACTGCCTCGGTTCTCGCGGTTAAAATATAATGTTTGCTAGATAGACACGTGGGGTGGAATGGGGAGTGCAGAATTTTACGCCTGCGCATTTTGAATTTGTTGACACTGTTTAGTTGGAGTGGTTCATCTGAAGCGACAAGTTCGCTGATAGGTAAAGTTCCTTCTTTTAGTGTTTCCAAATCCAAATTAAGAAATTTTGAGCTGACGAAAGAAATGCTGATTTTATTTGGCTAATCTTGAAACGTTGACGTACTCAAACGATCTATGTACTTGTGATATTTTTCTGTATTTACCCCCAAACCTTCGTGAGCTGTCTGGAGTAAACATTATCTGAGAGAAATTTTCTTTAAGTAGTAGAAATGCTAAGAAAATTTTTTTTGACTGCTATTTCTACTAAGTTCAGTATGTGGCAAAGTAATTTATTTTACTAAGCCCTAATTATATAATGTAATATTTTGAAATTCGCCTTAAATGGTCCTTTTACATACTGAACACTTGGTGAAATTGATTAATTAATTAATTTTACCCTCAATTGTTGATATTATATATATATGTAAGGGGGTAAAGACCCCCTTCGGTCATGAATGACCATGGGATTGCACCTAGAAAGTTACCCTCCTAGACACAAGTCTGGGCAAGGTTGTTTATGGAAGACCAGCAGTCGCCCATGCATACCGGCCTCCCCTCTCCACGCCACCAGTGTTATCCAAGGGAAAGGCAAGGGCCGATACAGCTTGGCACCAGTGACGTCGCAACTCATTTCTACAGCTGAGTGAACTGGAGCAACGTGAAATAAAGTGTCTTGCTCAAGAACACAACCCGCAGCCCGGTCCGGGATTCGAGCTCACAACCTCACAATCGTAAGCTCGACGCTCTAACCACTGAGCCATGCGCCTTCACACTGAGCCATGCGCCATGTATGTATAATATATATATATATATATATAGATTATATATATATATATATATATATATATATATATATATATATATATATATATATATATATATATATATATATATATATCTATATATATATATATATATATATATATATATATATATATATACGATTTAAGTAATTGAGATTCAAGTGAGTTCTAATGAATTCACATGAATATGGTCCTTAACTAGGATGCACCGGAAATCCATATGGTGTTAACCATACGACAAAGTGGGGTGATTACAAATAGAAAAAAACAACAAGAATGGATCAATATATCGGTACAATTGTCCTCGTACGAACCAATTGTACCGATATATTGATCCATTCTTGTGCTTTTTTCCTATATATATATATATAATATATATATATATATATATATATATATTATATATATACCATACTACTATCTATATATATATATATATTTATAGATAGATAGATAGATAGATATATAGATAAATATATATAGATATATATATGTGTGTGTGTGTGCTTATATGTATATAATCCAAATAACGAGAGAACAAAGATAATTCATTAATACATCTTTAACGAATCGCTAGAATTGTTTCTGTACCAATTCTATTTGTAACATCAATTTACGCAAAAATGCGAAGGGAAAACTTTGTGGTTGTAGACATTCGAAAGGCACTTCATCAGACTTGCGGGGTGGGGAGGATCAAGCGGAAGGATACGAAGAAGAAGAAGAAGAAGAAGAAGAAGAAGAAGAAGAAGAAGAAGAAGAAGAAGAAGAAGAAGAAGAAGAAGAAGAAGAAGAAGAAGAAGAAGAAGCAGCTAAATAACAGGAGTGGCTGTGTGGTAGGTAGCTTGTCTACCAACCACATGGTTCCGGGTTCAGTCCCACTGCGTGGCACCTTGGGAAAGTATCTTCTTCTATAGCCTCGGGCCGACCAAAGCCTTGTGAGTGGATTTGGTAGAAGGAAACTGAAAGAAGCCCGTCGTATATATGTATATATATATATGCGTGTGTGTGTTTGTGTGTCTGTGTTTGACCCCTAACATTACTTGACAACCGATGCTGGTGTGTTTATGTCCCCGTTACTTAGCGGTTCGGCAAAAAAGACCGATAGAATAAGTACTGAATAAGACCGATAGAATAAGTAGGGTAATATATAACAGATCAGTTTTTCTGGACGTAGGCTAATGGTCAGTCCAGTACAACGATTCCACTTATGCCGAATTTCGTTTGATGGATAACATTTTTTTTTGACTACTTTGACTACCGGACGACATTCTTCGATGAAAACGGAAAGGAAGAAAGAAACCTTTTAAAATCCTAACGTATAGACTGAGAATGAATGGTATGGAAGCACTCCATCGGTTACGACGATGAGGGTTCCGGTTGATCCGAATCAACGGAACAGCCTGCTCGTGAAATTAACGTGTAAGTGGCTGAGCACTCCACAGACACGTGAACCCTTAACCTAGTTCTCGGGGATATTCAGCGTGACACAGAGAATGGCAAGGCCGGCCCTTTGAAATACAGGTACAACAGAAACAAGAAGTAAGAGAAAGTTGTGGTGAAAGAGTACGGCAGGGACCACCACCATCCCTGCCGGAGCCTCGTGGAGCTTTAGGTGTTTTCGCTCAATAAACACTCACAACGCCCGGTCTGGGAATCGAAATCGCGATCCTACGACCGCGAGTCCGCTGCCCTAACCACTGGGCCATTGCGCCTCCACTGAGAACTAATACTAGCTAGGGATACATAGATAATAAACGTATGAAGAAGAATGAGGGTGCAAATGATTAGGGTGAATATATAATGTATTCAATTTAAAAGGTTTTAAAAAATTAAAATAATCTAATCGATTAAGATTAAGGGTCTCGAATCTGTAAAAAATAAATTAAGTTAAATATTAGTTATGCAGCACGTTGCTAAATGTTTATAATGGAAGGTTATAGAAGTCGTGAGGTTAAGTCGGGATTAAGATTGAGTATATAATAGACACCACTTGAAGGTTAAAAAATGAAAACTAAAAACTGCATAACATAAAAATAAGAATTATATAAAAATATTTATGTGTGTGTGTGTATGTGTGTATATATATATATATATATTATATATATATATATGTATATGTGTGTGTGTGTGTGTGTGTGTGTGTGTGTGTGTGTGTGTGTGTGAATGAATGTGGAAAGTGTTAGAGGCAAAAGAGATTTGGAAGTTACAGAGATAACTAGGAAGCCTGATACAGGGATAGAATTTTGAATGCATATATTTGTGTGTGGTGTGTGTATGTGTGTGTGTGTGGTGTGTGTGTGTTTTTACATATATATATATATATATATATATATATTATATATATATATATATGGGAAAGTATTAGAAGCAAAAGAGATTTAGAAGATATAAAGAGAGATAACTAAGAAGCCTGATCCAGGGACAGAATTGTGTGTGTGTATGTGTGTGTGTATGCGTCTGTGTGTGTGAGTATGTGTGTGTAATTTAAGAAACCATATGCGTGTTAGATGTGCATTTTTGAATACTTCAGCAAAAATCTGAGTTAGGTATTGTGAATAAAAGTATCTTAGAGAAGATAATTCAGAAAATTAAACAAACAACCGGTTGACATTTATAGAATAACAGGAATTTTTGCTATTAATTCGCTTAATAGCATTAAGAATAAACCAGTCTATAAATTCACCCAGTTTGGTATAATCTAATTTCAATCTTCGATAATTACATTTTACCAGGAATTATATTTCACTCAACGATTCCTTTATCAAAATAGCCAAGTTTTCATCATCGCTGATTCTTTTTAGCTCGTGCGTAGAGACGAATAATGCTAATTCTTATGATATTGTGATGGTAACCTAAATCTCCCAGAAATTTGTAATATATTTGAATATTTTACATTTTTTTACAAAATATTTTACAGTCAAATTTATATTTAGATAACAGTTTCCATAGTAATATGAGTAATCAAAATTTAGCAACTTTCAGAGTTATATCTCAGTTATTTAAAGGTATATAGTTACAGTTATTACAAACTTACACTTAGATAATTTTGGAGATATCGCTTCAATTTTCGTTATAAAGGAAACCAAAGTAAATTATAGCGCGAAAATATAGGAAGAAAAATTTTGGTTATCGTGATAAATAATTTAGTAGACATTCATAATACATGGTTACCGTGAATGTATCTTCCTTCGAAACATCTGTATGAGATATGACAATTACGTATTGAAAGGTTGTGAGTAGAATTGTTTCTACTGTAGGCACAAGGCCGGAAAAGTTGGAGGAGGGTATAGTCGATTACATCGACCTCATCGAGTGGTACTTATTTAATCGACCCCGAAGGGATGAAAGGTAAAGTCAACCTCGGCGGAATTTGAACACAGAACGTAACGGCAGACGAAATGTGCTAAAGAATCTGCCAGCTCACTGCCTGAGGTAGTGAGTATAATGCTAAGATTAATTGTATGCATTACATAAATATTGGTTTCAAATTTTGGCACAAGGCCAGCAGTTTCAAGGACGGGATATGTCGATTACATCCATCCCAGTGCTCAACTGATATTTATTTTTCGACCCTAAAAAGAATAAAAGGCAAAGTCGATTTCAGCGGAATAAGTGTAGAAAACATTAATAGTAAATATTTTACACGGCTTTCAACATCTAATTCCTTCCGTTGTTATTATTTTCAGTGAGCTGGCAGAATCGTTAGCACGCCGGGCGAAATGTTTAGCGGCATTTCGTCCGCCGCTGTGTTCTGAGTTCAAATTCCGCCGAGGTCGACTTTGCCTTTCATTCTTTCGGGGTAGATAAATTAAGTACCAGTTATGCACTGGGGTAGATATAATCGACTTAATCCGTTTGTCTGTCCTTCCTTGTCCCCTCTGTGTTTAGCCCCATGTGGGTAGTAAAGCAATAGGTATTTCGTTTGCCGTTACGTTCTGAGTTCAAATTCCGCCGAGGTCGACTTTGCCTATCATCCTTTCGAGGTCGATCAATTAAGTCCCAGTTACGCACTGGGGTCGATGTAATCGACTATCTCCCTCCCGCCAATTTCAGGCCTTATGGTTATAGTAGAAAAGATTATTTTAGCACTGTGACACAGCCAGTGAACAATTTAGGCTATTTGAAACAAGCCATATACTGTGCGATGTTATTATCAGTAAATAATTCCGTTTCAAAACTGCTCAAATTAACTAAAATTTATTATAAGTTAAGGTGTAAATGTATAAAAAAAACTTTCAAATATTAGGAAAAGTATTATAGTACAAATTTCTAGAATTAGATATGTTTTAATCAAAGAATCAGTATCTTCCAATTTGCATGCAGTGCATTAGAATTCACCGAGATACATATATCTTAAAGTTGTGATATTTCAATTCTTCAAAACAACAAAAAAATTAAATGAATATGATAATATTTTCTTCCTCATTATATCCTCCCCAAACAAATATTCAGAACTGTTATCTCTTTGTCATTATGCATCAAAACGCTTGTTGAAATACTTCCAAGTACTCATCACGAAATATCCTTGTACAATATTATTAAACGTTTTCAACGAAACAAGATATTACAGTTGTTCAGGAGCATCTCATCTACAAGTTATCTATAACGCAAATAAATAAGAGTTACGTTTCTGCTTATATACTTATTTCTATATTCAACGAGTGTCTATCGAGTCTTCTCTGAGATGCTGAAAAATTGTATATAATGAAAACATACTTTAAATCCAAGCAAACAACCCACTTCAAAATGCTTAACGTGTAGTTAACACGAAATTAATATCCTAGAGTCGTATATTCTTGTGAACAACTCGTACAAGAACTTAACAGGATGCATCATATTTACTTTCATCGGCGTATGAAAGAAGTGCTGAGGAAGCACTAGTATAAATTATAAATTATTTGATCTGCGACAATTGCTGCAATGAATGTCATTACTGTAAGAGTTATCTTCTAACAGGTTATATACAAGAAATGTGGAGGCGCAATGGCCCAGTGGTTAGGGCAGCGGACTCGCAGTCATAGGATCGCGGTTTCGATTCCCAGACCGGGCGTTGTGAGTGTTTATTGAGCGAAAACACCTAAAGCTCCACGAGGCTCCGGCAGGGGATGGTGGTGATCCCTGCCGTACTCTTTCACCACAACTTTCTCTCACTATTACTTCCTGTTTCTGTTGTACCTGTATTTCAAAGGGCCGGCCTTGTCACTCTCTGTGTCACGCTGAATATCCCCGAGAACTACGTTAAGGGTACACGTGTCTGTGGAGTGCTCAGCCACTTACACGTTAATTTCACGAGCAGGCTGTTCCGTTGATTCGGATCAACTGGAACCCTCGTCGTCGTAACCGACGGAGTGCTTCCATTCCATACAAGAAATATGCGTAAACATTATTCGCAGTCACACTTCAGCTTCGAAATCGTTCCTAGATCTCCAAGCAGGCTGTATGTTACAGACAAAATCGCTTGGTTTGTTATCAACTTAATTCTGGCAGCCACGTTGGTTGGCATACAACGATCTTTACCTTTTGACCGACAGATTTTTAAAAATATTTTTTTGTAACTAAACACTTTCAATCTTCGCACACTGGTAGAATGTGTCATATAAAACATGTTTTACTCTTAGCGTTTTTGAGAAAAAGCTTATATTTAGGAAGTTATTTCAGGTTAAAGTTCTCATATTTCAGGTTAAAGTTCTCATATTTTGCTAATTTCAACCAATTAATCACGTGTATTTAGTTGAATAAAATTACTGCCGTTGTTTATCAACGGTGTATTTTTCGTTTGTCACTGTTATTTATGACATCGTTTTTTGCGTTTGTACTGGTTTTAGCTTTACGGTTTCAGGGTTAGGGTTAGGGTTTTAGTGTTAGGGTTTTAGGGTTAGGATTTTACGGTTAGGGTTGGTGTTTTAGGGTTAGGGTTATCGTTTTAGGGTAAGGGTTTTAGGGTTAGGGTTGTCATAAATGCGAGTGACAAACGAAATATACACCGCCGGGAGTTCTTGTTGAAACACAACAGCCGTAATTTTATTCAGCTGAACACAGGTCATTTATTGGTTGAAATTACCGAAATACTACAACTTTAACCTGAAATAACTTCCTAAATATAAGCTTTTCTCAAAAACGCTACGTATGAAAGATGTTTTATATGACACATTCTACCAGTGTCTTCCTTTGATATAAACGTACTAAACTGGCCTTATTTGGCGCGTCAATTTGATTATTTAAATTTTATCATTTTTGTACATTTTTGTAAATTCACTTCGTTATATTTCACGTCATATATCCAAATATCGACAGTTCTTGGTACTTTAAATAATGTGTAAATTCTCTGGACCCCTACGTGATGATGTTTCTACTTTCTGGTCTCGAGTGATCAGCACACAAGAGACATACTCAGCTTTCTCTGGACAAAACGATAGTCCATTGCTCAAAGCAACCCAGTTGTAAGAATTTTAAGAGGTACACCTACATATTTGATCGGCAAAAAATTGCATTTCAAAGATTTCAGCTCCGTATTTGAAGAAATCTTGCAAAGTATTGGTTCCCGATTTAGGCACAAGACCGGGAATTTTAGGGTGGGATGGGATCGGGATTGAGCTGATTTCATCGACTCTAGTTTTAGAAAGATGCGCTGTTTCATGGAGCTGAAGAAATGAAAAGCAAAGTTGACATTGGTGGGATTTGAAACCGGACTTAAACCACCGGAAAAAATAGTGCAAAATAGCGCAAAGCAGTTTTTCCGACGCTTTGACGATTCTGCCATCACTCAGACTCAATCTAGCTATTGGTTTCACAGTTTGGCACAAGGATCGCAATTTTAAGAGAGGGGGTAAATCGATTACATTGACCCTACTTCTGGTATTTATTTTATCGTCCCCAGAAGGATGAAAGGCAAAGCTTACCTCGGTGGAATTTGAACTCAGAACGTAAAATGACGGACGTAAATGCCGCTAAGCCTTTTTCTGGCCATGCTAACGGCTCTGCCAGTTCGCAATCTCCTTTAAATTACATTCAACCAGCTTAAGGAGTCACACATTGTTGAATTTCGTTCTAGGTTCTTTGCCGCTAGGAATACAGAAGCGATACATAGATGAAATGTTTTGAACATAGTTCAGCTCAATGAGGACTTATCTGGGTTTGAAAAAATATAGCAACAGCATATGAATAATGGTATTATGCATTTGCACTTAGGATGATTGATTGGTTGGTTGGTTAATTAGGACGTCAGGGGTTATTTGTTCCGGCTTTCTGTTCTGAATTCCAATCCAACAGAGCTGAAGAATTATCATCAACGTTACTACTCTATCGACATCATTAGCAATAAAAGCGATAACGAAAATGTCAAATAAATGATGCGTCGGATAATCTCATCCTCATTCTAAGGGAAATATATAAACGACAAGGAAGAGAAGTTAAAGAAACCTATGCCCATTACATATTTCCGTTCTCTAAATTTGTCGATCGTTAGCATTAGGTAAGTTCTTGTTGAGAGAACACATGATTAAAAGCGTACGAATATTTTCTAGGCATAAGCAGCCCGGCGTTTTTCAGATATTTTATCCAATGCTCTCTTTATTCCTTCTTAAGATAGTACAGTCTTTGTTGAAGACGCAACAGCTCTTATTTATAGAAGATCGAAAGGAGAACTGGGGCTTCGTTGTTTTGAGAGTTCGTTCTTTTTGCGAATATTATCATTTTTGTTTAACTTTAGATAAATTATAATCAAAATGTCGTATAATCTCAAAAATGCCCCAACCGTTCTTTTTAATTCTCAGTCGTAGTTATTATAGGTTCACAGTATAGATTACATGCTTCTTATTTCCTTAAGACAATAGTGTTTTGTGTTAGAAGAATTAGGCTGACAATTTTTTGCAAGATGAGATCTCACATAGTGTCTCTCATATTCCATTGTCTTTAGTATTATGTCGTTGGCAAATTCTTTTCATAATTTTATCTTGAGTTGTTTCAACGATCTGACGATGCTGAATTTCATGCTGGATGCAATATTCTTGCTTAATCGGAAGTGTCTATAAATCAACTTGTATCAATCAATCTGTGTGCTTAGTCATATCAACATTGATGTAAAAAAGAAAAAGAAAACGAAGCAAAATAAATGTCGAAAGAAAAATATGATTGAAATCACAAACACAAGTGCTCACACAGACATATACAAAAACACACACTTAAACACACACACACATACATAGACAAAAAAAAACATACTTAAACACAAACATACACATGCATGCACATACTCAATGAAAAATAATGTTAAATACTTTAAGACAAAGAAAATACAAGCAAAAAGAAATACTGAATGTAAGACAAAGACAACATAATTTACAAACACCACGAACCACATTAACAAATAGCAAGCAGCACACATCTGCTGCGACACCAAGTACAACAACAATAGTTACAGCAAGAACAAGAAGAACAACAACAGCAACAACAACAATAATAACAACAATACTACCAAAAACAATATGGAGTCATAATAATATAAAGAGCGATAACTTCTCAAATCAAAACAAAACAAATCTGCAAGAAGAAGAAGAATAACAACAACAACAGCAGCAACGAAAACAAGAAATGACAACACAACAACTAAAGCAACAGATATTCATCTCGTGGCAACAAAATAGATGAGAAATATCACGAAACTTCTCTATCAGAATTTGGAAACTGAAGAATTTGAGTCAAAAGACTTAATAAGAATCAGGAATTGTTTATGATTGATGAATAACTAATGTCTTTTCTCTGCTATTGCTCATCTGGAACACTTACAATTAAACATTCGCTAAGCCCAGGCATAATGGGTGCCTTTTAGTTCTCTCTCTCTCTCTCTCCTCTCTCCTCTCTCTCTCTCTCTCTCTATATATATATATATATATATATATATTATATATATATATATATATATATATATATATATATATATATATATTATATATATATATATAGACACATATATATATATATATGTATGTGTGTGTATATATGTATATATATATATATATGTATGTATGTACATATTATATATATGTATGTATATATATATATGTATGTATATTATATATATGTATGTATATATATATATGTATGTATGCATATATATATGTATGTATGTAGATATAATGTATATATGTATGTACGTATATTATATATATATATATATATATATCTATATATATATATATATATATATTCTCCGGTTTTTTTCTATTGTTATTTTACGACCTGATTAATCGCACCATGTCGTGTTTGTAACATGTTTACACGCATGCACATGCGCACACACGTACGCACGCACACACACACACACACACACATACACACACACACACACACACACACACACACACACACACACACACACACATACACACACAAGCATACACATTCAGTCATACGTGTGTCACACATTCACCAAATTTAATTTTCTTCTTTTTTTTTCTAAATAGCGGCTGGCAACATACAAAACTATTTCATTCCAAGACCGAGACATAAAATCATCCTCCTTCGCCTCCTTCACGTCGTCGTCGCCATTGTCGTCGACGTTATCGTTACCCAGTTATGTTCGACTTCGTCATTATCGTAAGTACGACAACGATGACCACCACCACCACCGCCACCGCTACCACCGCCGCCACCTCCACCACCAGCACTACAACAACACAACAAAAACAAATACAACAACAACTAACCGTATTCTCGACAGTATTCTATTTAACATGACCCACCCCTACGAATACCTATTTCTTTATTACCCACAAGGGGCTAAACACAGAGGGGACAAACAATGACAGACATAGGTATTAAGTCGATTACATCGACCCCAGTGCGTAACTGGTACTTAATTTATCGACCCCGAAAGGATGAAAGGCAAAGTCGACCTTGGCGGAATTTGAACTCACAACGTAACCCAGACGAAATACCGCAAAGCATTTCGCCCGGCGTGCTAACGTTTCTGCCAGCTCTTTACTGCTACCATTTGCCAAATCTGTTTTTACAACTATATCATCGAAATCTTTGGAAACACCGTCGTGAACCCCTCCACCACCACTACCACCTCCACGAGCAACGCTATCGTTGATGCCATATTCGTAACCACCACCATCATCACCAACTTCACCATCACACATATCAGTTTCCAACACATCTCATTCACTCCTGCCGACACCATGGAAGCCATCATCAGAATCACTATAATCAACAATGATACCAGAACGAAGAAAACTTCTACCATTTATACTATCGTCGACTCCCGAACTAACACCAACCAACACCAACGTCACCATTTATAAAGAGCCAGCTGTGTTTTTTTCTTTATGTCATCGTATGGCATGGCAGACAGACTAGCGAAATGATAGCGAAAATTACTCAAATCACGTCGAATTTTGTTGGTGAGAGAAAGACGTGAATGAATCGCATAGATAAACTCTGTTTTAAAAAGTAAAGACATGATTGTCACAACAGGAATGGATTTGAATAGAGATTAACCGTGGATAAACAGTAATAACAAATAAAATGTTCTGAAATTACGATTTAAGCCAGGCTGTTGTACTAAAAGAAAAAAAATCTGTCCTGGTTAATCAATACATATTTTCTGGAACTCATTCGACCGATATGACTGTTCGATGAGGACAACGTCAAACTAATTTTAAGGAAATAACGAAAACGAGAGAAAAAGAAAAAAAAACTCTCTAGAAATGTATGCCCAGCACTGAATGCTTCTTTCTAAATTTGTTGTTGTGTAACCCTGGGCCTGTTCTGGTTGAGTAGATACTTGATTAAGGGCGTTCCACCTTTGAATAACTTAAAGACTCTGGCGGATCTTTTCGGTTTGAACGGCAGTTTTTTTCTAGCGGTGTCATATGAAATTGTCACCCATAATTATGACCCTAGTATCGATCTATTGCATTTCAATGTTTTAGGGTTAGGGTTAGTTAGGGTTAGGGTTAGGGGTGGGGGAGAGGGTATATTTTTTTCTTCACAAATGTAAATAAACCCAATCTGTTTCTTAAACGAAGGGCATATTAATACGGCACAGAATGTTTTTACCTCAATAGACGTCATTGATTGGTTGAAATTGCAGAAATTGAAGAAAAACAACAACAACTATCTTACAAACTATAGAATTTTCTCAATAAAGCCAAGAGAAAAAGATGTTTTATAAACACATTCTACCAGTATACGAAGTTTAAAAGTGTTTAGTTACGTGGAAATTATTTTAAAAAACTGCCGGTCAAACCGAAAAGATCCACTCTTGTACCTAAATGCAATAAAATTGTCACCGCGATATTCTTTTAAAACTTTCAATGAAGAAGGATGTATCGCACAGTCGAATGGAAATCGGCGATTGTTTATTACGAAGTAAACTTTCCTAACCACGATGCTATTATTCCATCCATGAAATATTTTTGTATGACCAGTGTCTCCATTTACCCATGTCACTTTGTTTAAACCAGATGATATTCGAAATTCATTTCGATGTTATTCCTCACAGACCGATGCTCCTTGACAATATTGCAGTATTCAACGACAAGACATTCTTAAACTCCGAATTCAGATCATATCAGAATTACGTATTTTCTCTTCCCGCTGACAATAAATTATAACCAATGACGCAGTGAGATTAGGTTTTTTTACAATATAACTGCTAGGATGACGTATTTATCGATCTCATGTTCAAGTCTGCAACGAAATAATTACCTTCGGAGTATAACATGGCCTTGTAAAACCGCACATTTTCAACAAAAATATCTTGAGTAACAAGACATCTCATTCACTTCTGTTAGAATCGCTAAATAGAGAGTGGTCCATTGGAATACTGCGACATGCAAAACTACTGTTCATAAAACATAAAATAAATAAATGCGCCCTTTTTTAAAGCCTAGCCAGGCTCATGGGCCCGGTTTTCCGGTTTCTATGGCGCATGTGTTCCCAAGCTGGACGGGACGCCAGTCCATTGCAGCGTTACTCATTTTCGCCTGCTGAGTAGACTGGAGCAACGTGAAATGAAGTGTTTTGCTCAAGAACACAACGCCGCACCCGGTCCAGGAATCGAAACCATAATATTAGGATCATGGGGCAGACACCCTAACCACTAACCCACACGCTTCCACGTTCCTAAAACAGTATAGTATATATAAAGAAATGAATGGGTGGAATGGATTTTTCCTCGGATTGTTCGGTGAAGGACGAGCATGAAACAAACAACAACACCACCACCACCAACAATAAAAGTCATAAAGGCAACACTGGAAATTCATATCAACATCAACTCCTAATACTAATATTTACGTTACCTTATATGATTTAGTAAAGACATGTTGTGGTTGTTGTTGTGGGAAGTATTAACCCGCACATTATATCAAAATAAATTGTGTTATTCAATGAGACAGGAAGATAATCCTGCTTTTGATTAGATTTTATTAGTTCTCTTTAGTGAGAGTAACATCAGAAAAATAATTGGAGACGTGTAATATGTCACAGATGGTCCAATAATTATAGAAAAAAAGAACTGACAGAGAAATATCCAATGTTGACTTCTGCATGGAAAAAATAAATCTCATTATACGTCTGGTATTTGAAAGTGAAAAATAAAATACAATACAAACATTGAGCATTTAATATGTATCGAAATTGCGTGGCGGAGAGAAAAGTCCATGAAATATCTAAATAAACAGCTACACTTAACAACTCTTAAAATAGTTTATTGATGCAATCATAAAATATTTCATATTTCAACCATTTAAACGTCAGTGGCTAATCCAACAATGTATATAATTGTTGATCAACGTTGTTTAAAATTTGGCTGATTCTTTAGCGTAAGATCTAGCTACGTGGACGTCAGCATACTTGAGCTGGTGAGACCACGAATTTAAATCAACCAATATTGCAGTTTTAGTAATGAGAAGGCGGCTCGTTACAAGTCACTGATTTTAGTAAAAATACGCTGGAAGGTAGCCTTCATATCTAAATTAGTGAATTAATCACGCTTAAGCATTACAAAAATGAATACCATACTCTACTGCAGTCCATTCCATTAAAAACAATGATTCATCCAATCTAACTGAACTTAGGCAGAGCACCGCCAAACAATTCCCTACGAATTACTGTTACGTTAAACTTTGTCTTTTGATCCTAAATGTTAAGTTATAGATATTAAATATCAGCATAATTCACGATCCAACACCTTGTTTAAGACAGATATTGTCATACCACAGAGTAATTTATATTCAGTATCAGACAACATAAAAATACATTTCGAAAGCTCACAGAGATAATAACGACACTTCAGTTTCAATATACATTTGGGATATGTAAAATAAGAACAAAACTTTCGACGGATAACGGAATATTTTAAGTAAATCAAAATACAATTCCGTAATAAAAGATTTCGCAAACTCAACAAAGGCCACCGACATACTTTCATGTCAATTGATAAGTTTATGATCTTATACTCAACTAGCAGCATAGCCCGCGTTGCCCGGGTATGTAAGAGCCCCTAGTAGGCAACGACTAATCCCAATCTAGTCATTTCCCTCTAGGGAACGAAGGCGCATGTGTAGGTTGCAATGTCTTCTCTTCACTCGAATACTTCTGTGTATACGATGTTCCTAGCTGTCGCTTTGGGCGAAAACATGAAAACATCATTGCGCCTCCCAACGCGTGAACAGCCCACGTAGAGTTGACCGTGGGCGAAGCACTGTTCGCCCAACTGTAACCCAGCAACTTGTAGCGTTTGGCTTTGGGATTTATTGATGGACATTGCGAAGCAGAGTTTAACAGGAAACTGAGAACGCCTGAAGTGGATTGGTAGGTCAGCGCCCGACGGTTGAAGGTGCATGCGTGGAATGAAGACGTCCTCTCCCTTCCCCCAACGGGTAAGTATTGTGGCCGTCATTAAATGTGGTGGCAAATGTTTCACAACCAGACGTGTGCCGTTGCACTGTTTAGGTGGAACCAAATTCCTGATGAGCATAATGGGCGCACCGACTTTTAACTTCAGGATGTGTGGCGGCAGGCCTGGCGGTTCAAGTGAATTCTGGAATTCAACAGGATAATCGGCAATCTTGGCGAGGTCTGCTGTCCTATCAATAGATTTGTAGACGTGGGCATCACCAGGAATAGCTTCAAGTAGCTGGATATTGATGGAGTTGAGAGTTAAAAAGGTCGAGTTGCGTCCCCTAGACAGTCTGTGGTTTGTGTTTCTGATTCTCGACCCCATGTCGAATTTATCGATTTTTTTCAGAACTGGGGTACTTTTCAAAATTTTCGCTGCGTTAGTTTTGAATTATGACATTGGGCTATGTGTGTGTCAAGTTTCATTAGAATCGGTTGAAAGCCGTGGTCAGGGTGAGGGTACAACCTGACAGACACACAGACAGACAAACTGCCGTTTATATAGAGAGAGATATGTATATTTAAAAAAAATTAAACTTAGTTTATTTCACTATATATTGTATCTCATATTCATACGTACATACATACATACATACATATATATATATATATATATGCGCAAGAAAGGAGTGGGTGTGTGATAAGTAGCCTCGTTCCGGGATCAGTCCATCTGCTGGCACCTTTGGCAAGTGTCTACTACTATAGCCTCGTGCCGACTAAAGCCTTGTGAGTGGATTTGGTAGACGGGAACTGAAAGAAACCCGTCATATATATATAATATATATATATATTAACAGTTATCGCCATACTAATATGGCATTCTTATAAAAATAAGAAAAAACTGTCCGCTTATTAGCTCCATGAGGCCATCGCTTAAGTTACTATTTGATACACAAACTGTATCCATATAACCTTCGAACAAGGGAGGTCAGTCCGCTCCACACTACTTGACCGGCAGCTACAGACGCGTTTCGGGGTATGCCCCCTTTTCAATGCAGCGTAGCCAGCCAGTAGGTGTCGCTTCCGACAATCTCTGTTCGATGGTTTTATTTACCTAGTTTCGGTGGAATACATCCACTTGTTTTCAATAATAGAAATATTAAAATAACTAAGTCTCTCTAAAAGAGAACAGCGGCAGCGTTCCCGAAAATAATAGTTATCGCCATACTAATTGGCATTCTTTAAAAATAGTTATTTTAATATTTCTATTATTGAAAACAAGTGGATGTTTCCACCGAAACTAGGTAAATAAAACCATCGAACGAGATTGTCGGAAGCGACACCTACTGGCTGGCTACGCTGCATTGAAAAGGGGCATACCCCGAAACGCGTCTGTAGCTGCCGGTCAAGTAGTGTGGAGCGACTGACCTCCCTTGTTCGAGGTTATATGGATACAGTTTGTGTATCAAATAGCTAACTTAAGGCGATGGCCTCATGGAGCTAATAAGCGGACAGCTTTTTTCTTATTTTTATAATAATGCCATATTAGTATGGCGATAACTATTATTTTCCGGGAACGCTGCCGCTGTTCTCTTTTAGAGAGACTTAGTT
>NC_043008.1:39285870-39288370 GCF_006345805.1 Octopus sinensis
TTTCTAATCAATGCTTCGTTTTGGTAACTTTAGTTTTGTTTTAGTTTTGAGATTCTTAATTTTCTTTTCTTTTTCCTTTCCTTGATTTATTTTTTTTTTATTTTTACACTTGCCAATAAGATAAAAACAAGGAAAAGCAAAAGAAAGCGAGTAATTCCTTGCTCTAAAACTAAATAATGCTGAGTGTTTGAGGTAACAGCAATAAGGACAACATAAAAGAAACAAGCAAAAACATTAAAACACGTATATGTTGTGCACATGTACATCTCTCTCTCTCTCTCTCTCTCTCTCTCTCTGTATATATACATATACATAGACTTATACACACGCATGTATATATATATACATACATACATACATACATATAATATATATATTATATACTATATACATATAAATAGAGATGTATATAGTTATATACAAGTGTATGTATGTATGTATATATATATATATTATATATTTATAAATACATATATATATGTGTATATATATATATATATATATATATATATATATGTGTATATATATATATATATATATATATATATATATATATAATATATATTATATATATATATATATACCAGTGTGTGTATGTTTATGCGTATGTGTGTATGTGTAGTGTGTATATTTAATGCCTCGAGCTTGAAGCATGAAATGTTAACACCGAAGTAGAGATTAAGGAAAGCAATACACACTCTGTTCAGCAAATTATGCACTTTACTGTGCACGTGGCGCATGCAATATAAATTATTATGCACGAAAACATTCATTATTCATTATAGTGGTGTGATTTGTGCTAGTGTGTAATTCAGAGTCGTGTGAGAGAGAATTAACATTTTCACCAAAATTGATTTCACTCTAGTATTCTCCAATAAATTGTGAATTTCTTCTTTTAAAACATAATAACCCAAACTTTACTGGAATTGAGGCTACATTTGATTGACATTTACGTGCTTCTTCCTGGTGGAAACACAGACTTCGGTTCACATTTTCCGTGTCCTGTGAGGCGTAACATTTTTTTCCTTATTTTAATTTTCATACAAGCTCTGATATACGCAGATTTTTGTTATGCATATTCTCATGACTAAACTCAAAAGATATTACATGACTTTGCAATGTGCAAGGGGGAAAAAAATTGGCACAGCCCAAATTTATTGGAAATCTTTCCTCATGGTATCTACAAGAAAATGGATATTATTATTTCTTTTAAAACTGATTACCATGGAAGTGTGTTACCTTCTGGTGCTTATTCCCTTTATTTTTAGTTTATAGAGTTGAAAAATAAATTTCCTTTTTGGAACTGAAGAGTTTGAATTATTTCAGTTAGTTTTTTTTTTTTTTACAAAACAATTCATTTTCTTGCTGTTGAAAAACTTGAAACTAAAACCGCTGCACGAAATTAAACTAGTTCATACTACTAAGTGCTCGCAACTAACCGTCATGTGTAAAACATCTTCAGAGCCAGGTTAATATGAAGTTAACCGAAGCGATGAAAATTACGTGTATTGCAGTACAAGATCGATCAAGTGCATTTTCCTTAACGCATTGTGATATATCACTGGCACAATTTTGACTTCATTAGCCAGGCTCTTTTAGAAACAACCGTTGTCATGTCCAAGACACGTAATGCTTCGTACATGAAGTTTTTCCACCATTCCCTTGTTTTTCAGGATACTAAAAGAGAATTCAAAATGTACACTGGCAAGTAATTTTTTTTAAAAATCGAAATCCTTTAAAATTAATGATGATTTATTTCTTGAGTTTTTAGAATATTCTTAGCACAACTATAATCAAGTCAGTGACACAACTCCATAATAGAAAGGTATGAGTGTTCATTACACAATTCTGAAACATTCACTTCAATAATAATAATAATAATAATAATAATAATAATAATAATAATAATAATAATAATAATAATAATAATAATAATGATGATGATAATAATAATGATTATGGTTCCAAATTTTGATTCAAGAGAAGGAATTTTGGGCAAGGGGATATGCTGATTGCATCCACCTATCGACCCCGAAAGGATGAAAGGTAAAGTCAACTTCGTTGGAATTTGAACTCAGAACGCAGCGGCAGACGAAATACTGCTAAGCATTTCGCCCGGCGTGCTAACGATTCTACGTGATCGCCGCTTTAATAATAACAATAATAATAATAATAATAATAATATAATAATAATAATAATAATAATAATAATATAATAATAATAATATAATAATAATAATAATAAGAAGAAGAAGAAGAAGAAGAAGAAGAAGAAGAAAGTTACCCTCAGAAGCAAAAGTCAGGGCAAGATTGTTTGTGGAAAGCTAGTAGTCGCCCATGCATACCAGCTTCCCCTCTCCACACCACTGAGGTTATCCAAAGGAAAAGTAAAGTCTGATACAGCGTGGCACCAGTGATGTCGCAACTCATTTCTACAGCTAAGTTAACTGGAGCAACGTGAAATAAAGTGCTTTACTCTTGAACACAACATGCAGGCCGG
>NC_043008.1:39290870-39321403 GCF_006345805.1 Octopus sinensis
TCTCACCCCCAATGAACTCTTTGTTTCACAATTCCGAAGTCGAAGTTAGCATTCATTCAAAAAATATGTCGGTACCGCTTAAATATTCACATTTGATTTAAGTATTTTGAATTTCGAATTTATTCATACAATCAGTTAAAGAATATTAAGGGTCTTACTGCGCTACTCGTGGCGGCGCAATGGCCCAGAGGTTAGGGTAGCGGACTCGCGGTCGTAGGATCGCGGTTTCGATTCCTAGACCGGGCGTTGTGAGTGTTTATTGAGTGAAAACACCTAAATCTCCACGAGGCTCCGGCAGGGCGGGGTGGCGATCCCTGCTGTACTCTTTCGTCACAACTTTCTCTAACTCTTTCTTCTGTTGGCCTGCCCGCTTAGCCAGCGGGGTGGCATCATTTGAAGGCTAAAACAATGTGAAACGCAATGTGACCAGCGATGTGTAATAACATCTGATAGCCTGATCGGTCACGGTGATCACTACGCTACTCATATTGATATCAACGTCTATAACGAAATAATTCCTCCTATTATAGGCACAAAGACAGTAGGGGGCTAGGCGAATACATAAACCCCAGTAATGAACTGGTACTTACTGATCAATCTCGAAAGAATGAAAGGCAAAGTCGACCTCGACGGAATTTCAGCTTAGAACATAAAACTGAAATAAGTACTACTATGCTTTTTGTTCGACCTGCTAACGATTCTGTTAATTCATTCCTTTCGACCTATGCAAGAAAATTGATGATAATATGTTGTTAGGAAATCGTGAATTTAAACGTCATAAATAGCAAAGTCATAATTATTCATAAACATGTTAGTGGAGGCGCGTGGCTTAGTGGTTAGGGTGTCAGCGCCATGATCGTAAGATTGTGGCTTCGATTCCTGGACCGAGCGGCGCGTTGTGTTTTGAGCAAAACACTTCATTTCACGTTGCTCCAGTCCACTCAGCTGTCAAAAATGAGTAACGCTGCGGTGGACTGGCGTCCTGTCCACCTGGGGAACACATACGCCATAGAAACCAGGAAACCGGGCCCATGAGCCTAGCTAGGCTTTAAAAAGGGTGTATCCTAAAACGGCGGTGCATCAGCATGGCCGCAGCTCTGAGCTGCAACTTAAAAAAAAAATGTAAAACTGGCTAATGATAAGACGATCACTAAAACTATGGTTTGTTACTTGCCAAAAATTTGATAATCTCAGTTCGACAATTATTTGGTATAAGCTGTGCCACACTTTCTTTAATAGTATTTTGTTGCTTATACAGTTACAAGATTCGCATCTCCCATCTTTCAACCTAAACATCTATTAGAGTGAAACAGTGAATAAAAAAAAAAACGGAGAAAGGGGGAGAATATGGGAGAGATAACAAGTAAAAGGGAGAGAGACAGAGTGAAAGAGAGGGAGAGAGAAGGCGAGAGAACTACACACAATCTAGTCTAATGCTTTATTTATCGACTCCGAAACAACGAAATGTTTTCCTCAGTAAAACAAATAACGGCAGGTGTTTAATCCCCGCACTCGAGAGACCCTGCAATTAATCGCATTCAATATACGTCTATATATACACATGGTAAATACATAGACTCTTGTATCACTATAAGCTTATTAGAATATCATGATTCACCGACAAGGAGGCGTTGTATTATTTCAGACATCAAACCGAGGGACCAAATACCTTAATTCTAATTATTTAGGTCGCATTTCTTTCTAACCACCTTACTTTCATTTGCCTTATATCATGTAGACGGCAATAAAATAAACATCAGTCGAGTACTGAAATCGATAGAAATAACTGTCCCGTAATGTTTGTAGTATTGCGCTTATGGTAGAAAACATTATTATTATTATTATTATTATTATTATTATTATTATTATTATTATTATTATTATTATTATTATTATTTATGCTCATCCTTGCTACTGATTTCTTCTCGATTTATTTTAGTATTTTTCTTATTATATGTTAGCATCAACACTTGTGGCACTTCCGGTTAATTTTCGTTTCGTGCGAATATTTTTTATTTTCTGATTTTGCTTTTATTATGTGCTTCGGAGACATTAGCTGTGTAAATGTTTGTAATTACAAAGAAAACGAAAATGGAAAAAAGAGACAGCTTTAATTGGGCAATTGTTTTAGAAATGGCATCGACATTTAGAGAAGAAAGAAAACAATGACGCTTTGACAAAAAAAAACAAAAAAAAACAAAAAGAAAATCACAAAGAAAATTGGAAGAACGCCAATAAAATAATTTGCTAAACTCCTTACTTTTAAACGGTGCCAAATATAGTGCTAAACAGTTATGAAAAGGACAATTCAATGCAAATATTGGAATATTTATCGCTTTAAAGCACGAATTAGTGTCCACACAAAGCAAAATGTATATTTGAACCACACTCATTGATTGGCTACTTAGTAATAGAACGCTATAATATTCGGTTGTCCGGAAAGTTCGTGCCGATTTTTAAAGGAAAGAAAAAGGTCGATAAATACTTGCCATTATATTTTTAATCAACAAAATATGAACCATATGGATGCACAATGCGTCTCCATCTTTCCTTTAACGTGAAAATACCATCTTACCAGAATTGAGGCGGTTTCCTGGCAAAGAATTAATCAAGATATCTTTTTACGTCATCCAAGGATTTGAAATTTTTACCATTAAGGCTATTCTGCAGAGACCTGAATAAGTGGAAATCCGAAAAAGCCATATCTGGTGAATATGGAGGGTGGGATAACACATCCCAGCAAAGCTGCAGCAATTTTTGTCTGGTTCCTAGAGCATCAAGTGCCAAAAATGAACTTTCTTATCTTCCATTTCAAAGGGTTACAGAATTAACACAGGTTATAGGAACATAAACCTTCGTCCACAAGAAGATAGTTTAAACTGTGTTCTAAATGGTGCAGTCAAATCCTATTTTATGGACTCAAACATGTTCTAAAATAAGTCGAAATGTAAGCTACTATATAAATCGGCACGAACATTCTGGACAACCCAATACATTGTACAAGACTGGAGAGCACGAACACTGAAATACATTCTACTATACTGCATTACTAAGTCCCTCAACTGGGGAAATTGTGTTTGTTGAAGCTACATTTTGTAGCTAAACTACAGTTGGAATATCTCAATGTTATCCCAACACGCACGAACAAATATGTTCATACATATATCATACATACACACGTTGTATGTCTGTCTATCTATCTATCTATCTATCTATCTATCTATCTATCTATCTATCTATCTATCTATCTATCTATCTATCTATCTATCTATCTATCTATCTATCTGTCTATGATAGATCGCTAGCAACTACATATTCTTTATTTTCTCTCCTTGTTTCTTTCTGTGTTCCTTTCTGTGGAAGAGCGTAGGCTTGAAACGTTAAAGAATTCTTCACTTCCCGAGCGATATACTAATACATCTGTTTGCTGTTTACACCACTTTTCTTCGTCTTTTGTTTTTGCGAATTCTCCCTATGTATATATATTTACGCGCACACACACACACACACACACACACACACATATATATATAATTGTTGAGAGAGAGAGAGAGAGAGAGAGAGAGAGAGAGAGAGAGAGAAAGACGTGTATGAATTCAGGTTTACTCCTACACACATATAGATATTTATACATATATTTTTTAGATTATTGGAAAATCTGGACATAAGTTCGTCCATTAAGACTGCCTTGTCTTCTGTTCTCGAATCCCCCGTCCTCCTATAAAAGCAAGATCAAATTCGGAAGATGTATTCCTGCTTCGATTAGTGAATGTGTATGTATTTGAATTGTGACCGAAACGTAATTCTATGACTGTTGTTTGGCTTCTATTTATTAGTTTGACAACTATTATGAACTGAATTAATATAGACTATATGTTGCACGATTATGAAGAATATGATATATTTTGCTTAATGGTATTGGTGATAAGGTTCGTTTGGTGGAAGACTAGTACCGAAAAATAAATTAATATCGTTATAACATAATACAAAAAAAAAAGAAGAAACGCCATTCATGTATGACGGTGAAATATTTTTGGTAAAGGTTGTAGTCGATTAATTCCAGCACAAACATCGATCACTACTTAATTCAACATATCCATAAAAGCCCAAAATGATATCAGTCTGTTCGAATATGGAAGCTGGAAGGATGAAAAGAAAAGTCAAACTCGGTGGAAAGTAATGTCAGGCGACATGTGGCTAAGCATTTTCCAAGTCTTGCTAAATAATAATAATAATAATAATAATAATAATAATAATAATAATAATATAATAATAATAATAATAATAATAATAATAAAAAACACCGGGGGACTTTTAAGAGAACACCGGGGGACTTTTAAGATGTAAGAAGGAAAATTCAGAGCTCCGAAACCTATCCACAAACATCGAAAACAAGGACATCCTATGGAGCCAAAGTTTTACTAACAAAGAATTGGACTGTATCCGAGTAAGTAATACAAATTGAAATTTATTACTATTTTCGAAACGAAATGATGTATTTTGACTCGATATCATCTCCACCTCTAACGCAACACATGTAAACATGCGTGAAACATCACGATCATCTCCGACCCCAAACACCATGTACAAAGGAACTACGAAGAAACTAAATGCCACCGATACTATTCAACCCAAGAATAACAATCGAGCGGTACGTACATTAAACCTACAACAAAAAATGTACGAAAAACTACACGTGCGAAATAATGTGACAACAGAAATAAACGGACCGGTACCCTACGAAAATGACGACCGTCAAAATAATGGGCCGGACGTTGTACCTCATGTCCCGCAAATAAAACCCAAAAGACGTAAATGGACACGTGAGGAATACATTTCTATCTTACACGCATACTTCACAGCAGTACTCTACCCAAAAAATGAAAATACAACAACACATACATATAAAATATGGAAGGAAAATAATAGAGATTTAGACTTGGATACAGCAATGAACCCTAATAAATTAGCTAACGTACGAAGATACATTCTCAACACAAAAAAAATATCAGAAATAGAAATAGAACACCTAAAAGAAAACATACACCAGGAAAATGTAGATAGAAGCCACACAACAATGCCCAATAATATAAACACTGAAACTGTAAAACATGAAGACAAACGCAACATTCCCAACAAACACGATGTAAACAACGAAGGGGAGCCTAATGATTATGATAATATAAAAAATAAAATAATCAAAGAACTGAAAACCACAGAGCTCACAATGGACCACCGACCATACCTCCCAAGAATCAAAATAAACAAAATAACAACACCTATTATAAACAGCATAAACCTAGCCGTCACTGAACTGATAGCCACTGAATAAAAAAAAAGTGATATCACTGAGCTAAATAACCTAATATACGCAGCAGCCACTGCAGCCACAAAAGAAGCTGGATACTCACCCAAACCCGCCCAAACAGGAGTACCACCGCCCAAACAAACCCTGTGGATAAATAACATCCAAAGCAAAATAAAAAAAAATAGAAAAGACCTGTCGATTCTTAATGAAATCAGCAAAGAATCAACGCTACTGAGCAACAAAACGAGAACAAAAATACTCCGCAAATATAACATCACAGAAAAAGATTTGCCTGAAATAAAAGAAAAGCTGAAGCAAGATATCCTTGCCAAAGCACAAAGGATCCGCCGGTACGAGAAACGCCAACGCTTCTTTGAACAGAACAAAAAGTTCAACTCCGACCCCAAAAAGTTCTACCAAGAACTGGGCAAAAATAAAATAGAAGTCACTGCAGCACCAACGGCAGAAGAATTGGAAGAATTCTGGAGAGGAATATGGTCGGCGAACGAACAGCCAAAAAAAAGGAGTATCAAAATAACAAACTAGGCATCTGAACAACTTTGGACCCCCATAACAACTGAAGAGGTCACCCAGGCACTGCAAAGACTAAGCAACTGGAAGGCACCTGGGTATGACAAGATCCCCAACTTCTGGTTGAAATATCTAACAGGAATGCACAAAAAGCTGGCTGAAAACTTTAACAACGTACTAGCAGAGCCAGAGACAATGCCTGAATGGCTCACGAAGGGGAAACCATCTTAATTCCAAATCAAATGAAACAGAAAAACCAGAAAACTACAGACCAATAACCTGCCTCCCTACTATGTTCAAGGCATTTACTGCAGTGATATCACAAAGGCTGAACAAGCACCTGGACGAAAACAAACTGTTCCCAGAAGAGCAGAAAGGATGCCGCAAGGGCTCATATGGCTGTAAAGATCAACTAATGATTAATAAAGCCATAACTGAAGACAGCCACAGAAAGAAGAAAGGCCTCAGTATGGCCTGGATTGACTACAAAAAGGCGTTTGATAGCATCCCCCACACATGGATCCTCGAAACACTAGCCATTAACAAAGTAGCACCAACAATCATAAAATTCATAGAGCACTCTATGAATAAATGGCAAACAGTCCTACACCTCCAAACAAAAGAGGAACTCATGAAAACCAAAGACATCCCCATTAGAAGAGGAATGTTCCAGGGAGATACGCTCTCTCCACTCCTTTTCTGCTTGGCACTGTCACCTCTATCTGATATGCTAAATAGAACTGGATGCGGATATAAATGTCACGGCAAAACGATCAGCCACCTTTTATATATGGATGACCTAAAACTATACGCTGCAAATGACAAACAGCTGGAAACACTATTAAAGACAGTTCATGGATTTACTAAAGAAATAGATATGAAATTTGGATTAGAAAAATGCGCCAAAGTAACCATGAAAAGAGGAAAACTAGTTAAGAGTAACAACATCACACTAGATGAAGCAAATGAAATAAAAGAATTAGACCAAAGCCAAACTTACAAATACTTAGGAATCCATGAACTAGATAAGACACAACACACACAAATGAAAGAGAAAATAAAAAAAGAATATTATAGACGAGTTAGATCAATACTAAACACAGAGCTCAATGCTAAAAACAAGATAATAGGTATCAACACTTTAGCTGTCCCAGTTATAAGTTACAGCTACAATATCCTTAACTGGACACGAAATGAACTGACCAAAATAGACAGGAAAACAAGAAAAATAATGACAGGATCTAGGATGCATCACCCAAAATCTGACATAGAAAGACTATATATACAACGTATAGAAGGTGGTAGAGGCCTTATACAGCTGGAAAACTACTATAAAATAACCACCATAGGACTGCAAAAATACCTACTTCAGAAGGAAGGAAAACTGATCCAGATAGCGGCAAAACACGAGCAAAACAAAAAACTGTTCTCAGTATTTAAGGAAGCTGACAAATACAAACAAGAAATCATACCACCTAATAAACATGAAGAAGAAGAAGAAGAAGATGAAGAAACAACAAAAGCTATAAAAGAAATGAAATCCAAACTAAAAATAGAACAGCAACGAACCATGATAAAACGATGGCAAGAAAAGACCCTTCATGGTAAATACTGGACTAAACTAAACGCAAAAGAAATAGACAAAGAAAAATCCCAGCAATGGTTGAGAAGCTCAGGACTCAAAGCAGAAACAGAGGGATTTTTAATTGCAGCACAAGACCAAAGCCTCCCCACCAGAAATTACCAAAAACATGTAATGAAAAGAAATATTACAAGTAACTGCAGAATATGTGGAGATGGACAAGAAACAATAAATCATATTATCTCCAGCTGCCCAGTCCTGGCTAAGAAGGAATATATTCACAGACATGACAGAGTTGGAACCTACATACATTGGAAGCTATGCCAACATTATGGAATAACAACAGAAAAAAGATGGTATAGGCACACACCAGAAAAGGTCACAGAAAACGAGAAAGCAACCATACTCTGGGATATGCCGATACACACAGATAGAGAAATTAAGGCCAACAGACCAGATATAGTTGTCAGAGACCATGAAGAAAAAAATGCCTTCTAATTGATGTATCAGTACCGGCAGATGACAACGTGTCTCTAAAAGAAATGGAGAAACTCTCAAAATACAAAGACCTGGAAATAGAGGTAACTAGAATGTGGAATCTGAAAACAGAAACAATTCCTATCATAGTAGGTGCATTAGGCATGATAAAAAAATATTCAGACAAATAGATAACAAAAACACCAGGACTTACAAACACATATAACATACAGAAAATTGCACTACTAGGCACTGCACACATCCTACGCAGAACACTTTCCATACAATAACCATCAGAGCATCACAACAAATCACAGCACATACCCAAGGCACACAGAGCTGCGCTCGGTAGTGAAGTGAAAGCACGCTATAAAAATAAAAATAAAACTACTGAATAATAATAATAATAATAATAATGATGATAATAATAATAATAAAACATACAAATATTTAGGGATAAATGAAGGCTCTGGTATTCAGCATGCAAGCATGAAAGAGAAAGTCAGGAAGGAATGTTATAGGAGAGTTCGTGCAGTCCTGAAATCTGAACTAAATGCACGTAACAAGGTGTTAGCTATAAATTCCTTAGCAGTTCCAGTTGTTACTTATAGCTACAATGTGTTGAACTGGAATATGAGTGAAGTAAAGAATATAGATAGAAAAATACGCAAGCTGCTGAGTTGTAATAGGATGCACCACCCAAAGGCAGACGTAGATCGTCTTTACCTTCCCATAGCCCAAGGAGGTCGAGGCCTGATCCAATTTGAAGTAGCTTACAAAACAACCACAATTGGACTGGCCAAATATCTCGAAATATCGAATGACTGGATGCTAAAGCTCGTGGAAAATCACGAGAGACGAAAGAAGCTTCATTCTATCATAAAGGAAAGCAAAAAATTTGCTATTGATCTCGCGCAGGATACCCAAACTGAACAACCCGAGGGAAGTACGGCAACTATTGTTGCAAAGAAGGTGGAAATGATGGCAATGAAGAAAGCGCACGAGCAATTGGCTGATAGGTGGGAGGAGAAACCTCTGCACGGCAAATATGTGACCCGCATCAAACAAGCTGATGTTGACCAGAAGCAAACCCATCAGTGGCTACGGAGCTCAGGGTTAAAAGCAGAGAGCGAAGGTTTCATCCTGGCTGCTCAAGATCAAAGCCTATTAACCCGGAACTACCAGGCCAATGTGATGAAAAATGGAGCAGACCCAAAATGCCGATTCTGCAGCGACATGATTGAAACAGTGGACCACCTAATCTCTGGATGTAAAGTCTTAGCACCAGTGGAGTATAAATTAAGACATGGCAGAGTTGGCCAATATCTCCACTGGCTAATAAGTCGGCATTACAATATCAAAACTGCCGACAAGTGGTATAATCACTACCCTGAGGCTGTAACTGAAGGAGAAAATGTAACCATTCTGTGGGACTTTCCAGTACATACAGACCGAACCATCAAGGCCAATAAACCAGATATTGTTGTGAAAGACCAAAACAATAAAGTTTGCTTATTGATCGACATGAGCATCCCCTGTGATCATAATATCTCAGCGAAAGAGTTTGAAAGGTCAGAAAATATAAAGACCTACTCATTGAAATTGAGAAAATGTGGTATCTCAAGGCGGTTACAATACCAGTGATCGTAGGAGCACTAGGAATGATCAAGAAGGGAACCGAAATTTATATGAGAATGATCCCTGGCTCACCATCCCTGCAAGAAGTGCAAAAGATTGTCTTAACTGGTACATCACACGTATTGAGAAGAGCATTGTCGATGTGAGAACTGTTGCTGCTCATGTATTTTAATTTAACTTAAAAAAAAAAAAAAATGAACGAACTACTGAGTTTGGTTTAATGGCCTACCAATGTATGCTATGAGTTTCTTTACCCTAGGAGTCGGGAAGACACTCGGCAAGAAATGGAAGTAAATTTGAAAGAAGAAAAAAAAAGTAATAATAATAATGATAATAATAATAATAATAATAATAATGATGATAATAATAATAATAATAATAATAATAATAATGATAATAATAATAATAATAATAATGATAATAATAATAATAATAATAATAATAATAATTATAATAATAATAATAATAATAATAATAATAATAATAATGATGATAATAATAATAATAATAATAATAATAATAATAATAATGATGATGATGATGATGAGGAGGAGGAGGAGGAGGAGGATAATAAAAATAACAACAGTAATAATAATAATAATAATAATAATAATAATAATAATAATAATAGTAATAATAATAATAATTCAAAAGATATTGCTCATGGGAACTGCTCATATCCTACGCAAAATACTAAATTCAAAAGATAGTGCTCATGGGAACTGCTCATATCCTACGCAAAATACTAAATTCAAAAGATAGTGCTCATGGGAACTGCTCATATCCTACGCAAAATACTTTCTATGTATTCTCAATGTTTAAAACAAACATAATTTTCGGTTTAAAAAAAAAATGTTTTTTAGACAATCATTAGTACAACACCCCCACCCCCCAAATATATGGCACACTAGGCATAACAACATGAACTTCCAACCTGTTGTCTCTTGAGGTCTCTGGGTGAGACTTGGAGCCAGCTTGTACAAATATAAAGCAAAAGTCAAACATAGAATAATAATAATAATAATAATAATAATAATAATAATAATTATAATAATAATAATAGTGCTTGAAAATGACCACATCTCACTCCTCTGGAACTTCACCATTCAAACTGACAGGAAGATAGATGCAAATAGGCCAGACATCATATTGAAAGACTTCAAACAAAGAACATGCCTCCTCATTGATATGACTGTCCCAATCGATATAAACGTATCTGTCGGGACCTACCAAAAACTGAGCAAATATAAAGATCTTGAAATAGAAATCAGTAAAATGTGGAAGCTGAAGACTAAAACAATACCTGTTGTCATGGGTGCCCTGGGAATGATAGCAAAGGGGGCTGATAGCTACCTAACTCAGATACCAGGAAACCCAAAAATGGCAGAAGTTCAAAAGATAGTGCTCATGGGAACTGCTCATATCCTACGCAAAATACTCTCTATGTAACCTCAAGGTTTAAAACAACCATAATTTTCGGTTTAAAAAAAAAAAAAAAAAAAACTTTTTTTTTTTAGACATTCATTAGTACAACATCCCCACCCCCCAAATATATGGCACACTAGGCATAACAACAACATGAACTTCCAACCCTGTTGTCTCTTGAGGTCTCTGGGTGAGACTTGGAGCCAACTTGTACAAATATAAAGCAAAAGTCAAACATAGAATAATAATAATAATAATAATAATAATAATAATAAATGCCCTGATGCAGTACCATGGCTTCTGATCTTAACTGATTGGAAGTGTTATCATGTACATTGTTTTGTCTTGGTATAAAAGATGGGCTACAGCAAATATTCTGCTCAATACCACAGATTTGCTTGTCAGTTGTTTGACCTTAACCAGTTGAGCATGTCCCTTAGTGGCTGACGATATGTGCATCTCTGATCACGAGCAGAAGTAGTGGGGGAGCATCATAGCCATGTGTTGAGAGGGATTCTTTGGGGTTTGAATAATTCACCTCTGGAAACATGGGTGGTTCTTTCAACATCCTTAAACAACCCTTATTCAGGGACCTTTTGAGCGGGATGGGCTACTCAACCTGAAGAAAATTCTAACTGGGCCCCACCTGCAAGGTCATGTGCTGTTTATCTTGATATGAGATCACCATGTCGCGCACATATGGTTGTGATGCATGTGCCTGGTGTACCTTTATCAGACGGGTAGTCATGATGGGTATTTTGGGCTTCGTATATTTTACCCCAGTGTCACTTTGATGGCATACACTGCTCTCTCACTCAATAATAATAATAATAATAATAATGACTCTTCACTGCTCTGACCTGTCTGCAGCTGAAGACACAGAAACACTAACACAACCCAGCAGGTCAACTGAAGTAATAACTCTTAAAGACTGGAATATCTACAGTTTTCTATGAGGATTTTGAATTTCCCCCAAAGTACGTTAAGGAATTTACATATCTACAGCTTTGGACATACAAACAAACGCTTAAAAAAAATTTAGAATCTTTAATATCTCTAATATCTGAAATGTTGTGTGAACACTTTGTCTTCCTTTCTTCCTTGACTAACAGAATATGTAAACAAGCCTTTCATTGTGACAACACAATTAAATGCACGTTAAAAAATTAAGGAAGTACCTGCCAATATATACATACTGCACAACTACGAAAACTGTAAACTGCAGAAAAACTTTTAAAAAGAAAAGAAAAATTCCAAAAGAAAAGGAAATTCAGAAATTCAAAAATCCAACAAAGTGATATTCTTTTCCTCCTACTATTCCGAAAGACTGGAATATCTACCATTTCCTGTGAATATTTTAAATCTCCCTCAAAATAAGTTAGGAAACTTACATACCTACAGCTTTCGAACACACAAACGATCAGCTTAAAAAGGAAACATTTAATATCTACAACTAATGTGTGACGACTTATCCTTTCCTCTCTCCTCGAGTAAACATCATCCTCCCATTTATTCTTAGAACACTATCATTTCTCTCTGTGCGCTCTGACTCTCCCTGAGTGTTCGAAAATGTAAACCTCCTTTTCAATGCAAAAGTCCAACTGTATTCTCCAACTGGACAGACAAACGAACATCTCAAGAAACTTTAGAACTTTAATATATTACCCAAATACATAAACACACCTTTTATTACAACAACACAATTGAATTCAGAAATTTAAAAATTCAATGACGTGAATATCAGAATATATGTCTGTGTGTGTGTATATATATATATATATATATATATATATATATATATATATATATATTAATTAGAGACAAAACCACTATTTTGCAAAACACTATCATTTCTCTCTGTGCGCTCTGACTCTCCCTGAGTGTTCGAAAATGTAAACATCCTTTTCAATGCAAAAGTCCTACTGTATTCTCCAACTGGACAGACAAACGAACAAAATAGTGGTTTTGTCTCTAATTAATATATATAATATTTTACTATAAAATTGGATTTAATCCTAAATCTGATTTTTTCCCTGTAAATTTGGATTTATTCCCTAATATTTATATATATATATATATATATATATATATATATATATATATATATATTATATATATATATATATAATGTAATATTATAAATACATTTTTAATTTCGGATTTTGGTACCTGCCATTTAATTTCTGGGGTATCTGTCAAGACCTGCCAAGTACTGAGCAAGCATAAAGACCTTGAACTGGAAACTGGCAAAATGTGGAACCTCAGGACTAAAACAATACCTGTTGTCATAGGTGTCCTAGGAATGATAGCAAAATGGGCTGATTCCTACCTAGCTCAGATATCAGGAAAAGTTAGTGCTCATGAGAACTGCGCCTATCCTACGTAAAATACTGTCTATGTAATCTCAAATTTTAAAGCAAACTCATAATTTTCTTATGCATTCTTAAAGATTCTCTAGAACAATACTTTTTGGAAAACCAAATATATGGCACCCTAGGCATAACACGAACTTGCACTTCTAACTTGTTGTCTCTTGAGTTCTCTGGGTGAGACTTGGAGTCAACTTGCACAAATACAAAGCAAAAGTCAAACATATAATAATAATAATAATAATAATAATAATAATAATAGTAATAACAATAATAATAATAATAATAATAATATTATTATTATTAATAATAATAATAATAATAATAATAATAATAATAATAATAATAATAATAATAGTAATAATAATCGTTTCTTTATTGTCATTTTGCTACAACAACAACAACAACAACAACAATAATAATAATAATAATAATAATACCAATAAAAACTCGAGTAAACAAATTGAGACGGTAAGTTACAAATACCTTGTTGTACTGGAGTTCAATTTGATAATGGAGAAAGAAAATGAAGAACTGAGGATGGAAGATTTCCGAGGACTAAGGTTGGTTTGCGCTCAAAATTAACTGGATGTAATAAAATCCAAGACGTTAATACGTGGGTGATAGCATCACCTCGGTATAGAGCGAAATTATGAAATGGCAAAAGAGAGAAGTGATGAAAATGGATAGCAAGACAAGAAAAACGTTGACAATATACCGAGAGGCCTTGTCCCACGATCTGAATAAAACAAATTACAGTTACGGAATGTTTAACAAGATTTCACGCTTGCTTTACATAGATCTGATGACTTACTAGTAGTTGAAAAAATTCAGTGATCACAAATGGGATGGGGGAAGCTCATGCAGATAGGAGAAAAAATCCATCAATGGTTACTGAGAGTTGGTTTTAAAATTGAAACAGAGGTATTTATCCTAGCGGTAGAAGAACATAGTCTTATCACTTGGGACTATCAAACTAATATCATTCAGAATGAGGCAGGCTGAAACTAAACTCTGCGAAAACAAACGTATTGAACACATTGTTGCCCGCTGTTCAGTCTTTGCCCGTACAGGCATGGTTCTGTAACATGCAACAGAAGCGGTATTAGATTAAAATGGCCATCTGCGTATAATACCTAATGTAAATACATTGTCTAAATTTCAAATTACTCTGACTATCGATATGCATTAAATATGATGCATAGATGGTTATTTTAATAATAGCCGTATTTTTAAAGATATTTTCCAAGTGGGTGATGAATGAAGCACACATTCACAAAGATATGGATAATGTCAGGGGATTCAGAAAGAATGATAAAAAACAATGTCAAATGAGACTAAGAAAACCGTACAATTTACATGGGATACAGATATATAGAAGTGGTGATGCAGCCCCGGATATAGGAGGGCCTGTATCTAAGTTCTCTTGAGGAACACCATCTTCCAACATAATCCTGAAAACAAGGGTAAGAGCCCACTTGTGCTGTTGTTCTCCAACCTAGAGGCTTGTACGTAGATCATTGTTATCTATACTTAGCATTTCCATCACACGCACTCACATTTAAATATTTCCATTTGAGATAACAACACATCTATCATCCTGTCTCTCATCTTTTTTTCTCAAGTGATATTTGAAGAAGTTGATGCAGACTCAACTACTGAATGAAGTGCCTATCCTCAGACCTCTAAACCCCATCCACCACGCAACGTCTTTCATTACAATCACCTGACAGAGGAAAACTGCCTCCTCTGCCTGGTTAAAGGAGAGTAAAGAAGTGATCATCAAAATGGCGGCGGTTGATATCCAGATCTATATAACCCATGACAGCGGCTGTTCGACGCAATTCCACAATTCAAGAAAGCTCGGACTGTGAACGTGCTGAACAGTTTCATCCCTTTTGGGTGCATTTCAGCCTGACCTCTTTGATGTCATTTGTGTGCCTGTAGTGAATATTTAGAACCGGTTGTTTGTATCGGAATCACTGTTAGGTCTAGATATTCTCGAAGTTGCTCATAATAGACTAACCAGCACGTGTTCGTGATCTAGAGTTTTCCTCGAGAACGATGGCGTACCTCTATGCCAGTAATATTCTCGACATTGCTAAATCTTTAAATCGGTACCAAAATCCGAAATTAAAAATGTTTTTACATTATTTACATTATTTACATTCGACGGATATGTGTCATGTTGTTTGTTGTTAACACAACGTTTCGGCTCATATACCCTCCAGCCATCACCAGGTGGCTTAGGGAAATTTGGAACCTGGGCTCCCATTCCTAAGGTACTTTTCGATGTTGTTGTTATTATTATTATTATTATTATTATTATTATTGTTGTTGTTGTTCAGTTCACTGCTTTGAAACGAACTCGGAATCTTGGGGTTAGTAGTCCATGCTCTTAATCACTACGCTACATATCCATCAAATGTATATAATGCAAATAATGTAAATAATGCACATAATTCCTCACCACTTAAATATAGAACTGTAATATTGTATTGTTTTACAATTTGCATTAAGAATAACCTTGATTTCAAAATAACTTCGGATGCTAATAAATAAGTTAGTGTAAGGTGTACATTAACGAAGCCAAAAATTAATCAGCTATGCAAATAGGTTGTTTAAAAGGAAGAATACATAACGAGAATACAAATAACAATTAATTTACGAAACGAAAACATGGAAAAATGTAAATTATAAACAGGGGTGCAATAAACATAATTACAAAATATATAAATAAAGAGAAAGAAATATGAACCGCAGAATATCTTCGCATTTATTCCCCGCAGAAACTGTAGTAGAGTAACAATTCAAATAAAAAAATATATGAATTAAATGGAAGACAAAAATCTAAAAATATGAAATTCTGAAGATGGAAGCCATTGATACGATACAAAACGGAAGTGGTGAAGAAATTAAAAGTGATGTAAAACATTCCTTTGAAAGATTAAAGTAATCTGTGGCAATAAAAAATTACAATGACGTAGCAATTAGAGTTACAAAAGCAAACTTGTCCTACTGTAGTATAATGAATATTAGCATCAATATCACAAGGTTAGCTAAACATTAGAAGGAAACAGTTACAGAATCTGAAAAAAGAATTAACACACCCTCTGCTTTATTCATATAGGACGGCAAATAGTGTAGAAGGCAAAATGTGTGCCAATCTTTAGTGAAATCTATAACGGTAACACGTTGCTGAAAATTAGAGTGAGAAGAGAGAAACGGAGAAGAGTGAAATAAAGCATGATATTGTAACATAAGATATACAGAAATACCCAAAATTCAAACAAAATATTTTCCTTCGTCGAGGAATCATGACAACGAATATTTGACAGAAAAAAAAAGCAACGAAGATTCTATTAAGAAATAGTTAAAATTAAACTAGGAATCAATGGCGAAGATAGTTTAAACAAATGAGTAAATGGCATACAATTCTGGGAACTTTTCGGTTTGAACGGCAGTTTTTACTAGCGGTGTCATATGAAATTGTCACCCATAATTATGACCCTAGTATCGAGCTATTGCATTTCAATCTGTTTTAGGGTTGGGGTTAGGATTAGGGGTGGGGGGAAGGGTATCTTTTTTTCTTCAGAAATGTAGATAAACCCAATCTGTTTCTTAAACGAGGGACATATTGATACGGTACAGAATGTTTTCACCTCAATAGACGTCATTGATTGGTTGAAATTGCGAAAATTGAAGAAAAAACAACAAATATCTTACAAACCATAGAATTTTCTCAAAAACTCCAAGAGAAAAAGATGTTTTATAAACACATTCTACCAGTATACGAAGTTTAAAAGTGTTTAGTTACATGGAAATTATTTTAAAAAACTGCCGTTCAAACCGAAATGATCCCAATTCTGTAGTTCTGTTGTAGATAAACGCTGGAAATATAGAAAGTTTACTTAAATCTAGAGCAAGAGTAACATTCGCCATGGTTGCATTGATAGTAAATACACCAGGTTGCTTATAACGGCACAAAAGTTTCATCGCGTGAGCAAAAAACTGAAGAGTCGATTTGAATGTGTTGACATATCACCGCTATTACTATCCAGCAAAGATGATGAGCAACAGGTTGTATCAGATGTGATATTTTAAACATTTGCTCATCTTACTAGCGGACGAGGATCATTTATCCTCATTGAAGTTATTCGCAGAGACACTTAACACGAACCTGCAGCTCTCCCTAAATTAATGGGGAACGGAAATTCCAGACGGAAAATTGTGGAACGCAACTTGGTTGCAGCCGTTATGAGACGATGAATACTCCAGGTACATTTCCCTCTGTTTAAAAATGTTCTGCCTATTGATAACTAAAATGTTTATTAAATGTGGATTTCGATAAAAATGTTGTTTGAGGATAATCAAGTAGTTATTTTCAAATGTGGTCTCTAAAGTCAAACACTACAGACCATAAACGACAGAAAGCAATGCTACTGGTGGCATATGAATTAACAATTAGAATTCTTGTGAGATTCAGGTTAGAAAATGTGCCAAAGCAATAATGAAGAAAGAAAAATTAATTAAGAAATAGATGAGGGAATGAGACCAACACAAACTTACAACTACTTAGGAGTAATTAATGTCTTGTCAAAATACTTTGTACACAAGATGAAAGAAACAGTAAGGAATATCATAGATGCGTTAGATTAATACGTAAAACAGACTACCTAAATTGGAAAAAGTAAAGTGAAAGTCATCGATACTTTAGCTGTCTCCTCAATAATTTGAAGTTATATTCTCAACTGGATGCTAACTGAATTAGCAGCAACAAGAAAATCTATAATTGTATATAGATGATTTCTCGCCCTCAATATGACATTGAATGCCTTTAATTACCATAAATTTAGTATAGTAGCCTACTACAACTAAAATTGTATTACAGTATACACGAAGCATGAATATGCATATATCTTCTAAAGAACAAAATAACATTAAAGTTATATATTAAAAAAGGCTTAATACACAAGCAAAACTAGGAACTGTTTCTTGTTTCAAGGAAGACAATAAAGACATAAAAATGGCTGAAATAACAGATAGTAATGAGAACAGAAAAATAAGTGAAATTAACAGAAAATACAAAAAAAAAAAGAAAGCAATTGATTGATTTAAAGTATACAATACTAGAACGTTTGCAAGAAAACATCCATCTGCTGTAGTATTATAACACGTGGAGGTAGTTAAGGTGCATCGCAACATTTGCTGTGAAACACAGAATGCCATGATGAGACAGGAGTTTCAAGTGAAAAACTGGAACAGAACTTTACCACTTGAAGCAAGAACAAAATCTAATTACGAAGAATATATTATCTGCAACATACGTGTAGAAGTTTGGAAGAAGGGATCTACCATATTTCCTCTGGTTGCATCGTTTTGCGTAAAGAAAAGAAAACAAAAATATACAAACTTGATATAGAATGGTTATGAACCAAACAATCAAATTAACATACCCTACTGGTGGCATAACCCTACAACCGAAAACGTTTCAGAGAAGGAAAAAATAAACATATCCTGGGACATGTCAATCCTCATAGTCAAGGGGTTCAAACTCGATCTAGTATCGATATTAAGGGCAACTAGTATATGAAATGCCCTCTCTGTAAAATATCGCTCCCATTCGTCAAGGAATGGAATTTTTTTGTAAAGAGAATGGTTTTTGTTTTTGGAAAATAGGGGACTAAGACCAGAAACAATATTTATGAGAATAGGTATCTTGAGAAGGATTGGAAAAAACATTGCGCGAAAATATTAATTATCCCGATGGCTAACAAATAAAGGCTATTTAAAGACAAAAATAACCACTATATTACATACATAATGTGCTATAAACAAAACCAAAACCAAAAAGACACATAGTATGAACCCAAGTTGCAAATCTAGTATACTGAATAAAAACAGAAAAATATTGATAATACTTTTTGTCAATGGCAAGATGTTACGTTGCATCTGTTAGTTAGCCTCCAATAGCCATGTCTAGGGGAAAACAAGTTTACGAAATAGCATTAACATGATGTTTACTATAATAGTATACGAAAATTACACAAACACTTCAGCGGTTCAATAATTATATATCTATACATGCGATTATTTATCACAATTACTTTATGCGTGTAATTAATGTTGGTGTCAGTCTTGAGGAGATCTGATTCACAAAATCATAAATGAATTGGCTAATTGCAATTAGAATCCATTAGTGGATAACATAAGTTTCGGAGAGAAAAATAAAACCCAGCTTCGTGTTAAAGAGATTATCTGAAATCTTATATTTTTGATAAAAATCTCATTAAATCGGATGCCAAAATACAAATCGTCTGATAATGAAACAACCATTGTATATCGTATATGATACATAGAACTAATTTTATTTAATTTAAAGAGAAAAAAACTTATTGCAGTATTAGTGAACGATTCGGTTTAAACTGAAATAGTTAAATTGAAAAAAAAATGTTCCTACATTTATATTCCCCTTGCAGCAGATAAGCAGAATGCTTCACTTAATAGAGTTAAAGCAGATATTATATCATATCAACACATCCATACGCTATGCTGTTTACACAGATTGCTGAATTAGTTCGCAGAAAAGAATACAGACAAATGTTTAAACGTAATTCCGATTGAGAATACAACGTGCCAAACACAAGAAACGCATATTCCGGCTTCCTCATTCAGTTAAATTTTAAACACACATATATTTGCCCATTCGATGCATATCTGTACCTTGATCCCCGCCTCTCTCTTTACTCAATCTCTCTGTCTCTGTATATATATGTGTGGTGCGTGTATATATATATGTGTATATATATATATATATATATATATATGTGTATATATGTATATTTGTGTGTGCATATATAAATATATGTAAATATATGTGTATGTATATATATATATGTGTGTGTGTGTGTGTATATATGTGTGTGTGTGTGTGTAAGTATGTAATGTATGTATGTATGTTGCATTTAATAAACACAATTCCAAAAGAGCTAATAGTTTCATGCTATAAGATACATTATACTGGCAAATATGTATAACATCTCATGAATCTCCAAGTAATCTTTCAGGATCAGTTCATAACGATAATGTATTTGAAAACCAAGACGTTGATCTGTGTGGAAAGACGAGGAAACGTGACGAGAAAAAACGGGAAGAAAGTTTATAGTAAAAGTAGAACGTAGAGGACGAACAGAAAACAAAAACCAAGATCTTGGCCTCCTTTGACTTCAAAACTTATAATTAATGAATTTGGTATAGAATAATATGACAGGAAGGATGTCAAAATCTTTGACATAGCACCTCGTTTGTGTTGCAGTTGGTGTCCTCCACTTCGATAAAAGTAACTTGCCCATGTGTTCGCATTTGCTAAACATTTCAGAGTGAGTAAAGTTTTTATCGATTTGCGTTGTCTCTTGCTTTTTATTATTTTATGGTTGTTGAGTCGGTTTTTTTAAACGTGGGTCTCGTTTCAGTATTGGTATGCTCTTGTATATAATCGTGTAAGCTTCTGTATTTCTTGGATTGTGTTGAGAGATATGGGAGACTATTTAGCGTACCTACATAATCGACACCCACATACACACACACACATACAAATGCATACTTGGTACAAACACGCACACTACGTACACTCACAAACACACTTACACACACACCACCCTGATAAACGTAATACACGCAGACACACACAAAGCCCATGACAAATACAACACACACACACACATACACACTCACACAATACATATATATGAACTCCACACACACATACGTATGTACACACATACACACACCACCCGGACAGTTAAAAAACTACTAATACACAGAGAAACACATATGCTCACGTGCACGCACACAGCACCCAGACCTACACAACACACACAAACATACGCACATATGAACAAACACATATACACAAACACATATACACACACATATACAAATCACACACATACACACACACACAAATGGGCACACATATACACACACCACCATACTAAATATAAAACACACATACACAGACCCATACACTCACCACACTAAACTATAAAACCAGTCAAAATCCCACGCGCACATACACAACCACATACACACATAGTACCGTGTACACATACACACACACACTCACACCATTTTGAAGTCTAAGATCAGTCCAATAACCACCGAACTATGATAGACTAGCCCAGAAACAAAAAAAATCCTTTGATTCCACAATCTATTCGAAATCAGATAATGATAATAACCAACCAACCAACCAACCAACCAACCGGCCTCCCACAATCTTTCTGAAAATAGCAAACATGCATGCCAAACACATATACAAGATTGCAAATAAAGGAAAAAGTTTGAACCATTCCCCTAGAATACTGTATAAATACCTAAATATGATTTCTAATGTAATACACGCTTTGTCCTATAAAGTACTGTCTACAAATTATTTCTGTATATATGCTTATATACAATGATGATGTTTGATGAACTTATAATAATTATGAATTTATTTTACTATCAATTTTGAACACATTTATATAAACTTCTTAAGCATTTTCATATCGTCAACGATTCTATTTCTTAATATTGATAGAGTCATTGCCAATGACTCTATCAATGTATTTTCATACATCTATGGTAACTAGTTTTTTAACACCACAAAGGCTACAGCAAGCCTTACATTTCACTTCTGAAAATCTTTTCTTAAAAAAATGAAACCAGTCAAGTCAATAAACATCTTTAAAAGATCTCTGCAGTTTCAAATCCTCTTCCCTATATGTTTTCACTCGTTCTGCGGTACCTTCCAATCTCATGTTTTGTATATATATTCAGGGGTGTGTCTTTGTGCCTATGTTTGTTTTCCTGCCCCTTCTGTTGCATGACAATCGATGTTGGTGTGTTTATGTCCCACTGACGTAGTGTTTCGGCAAAAGAGACTGATAAAATACTTATTAGGCTTACAAAGAATACGTCTTGGGAGCAATTTCTTCGACTAAAATGCCCTTTAAGGCTGTGCTCAAGCATAGTCACAAGCAAATGATTGAAAAAAGTAAAATAATATATATATATATATTAGGGAGTATAGCTACAAACTTACAATGAAAAATTCAATTTAGTATTAAATCAAATTTCGCAATATAAATGTATAAAATACTAATTAGAGATAAAACCACTGTTATGCAACTCAAACAGTGGTAGACATAAACCAAATCATAAGTAACAAAAAAAAATATTTTTATAAAATAAATAACTTTATAATATAAAATAAATAACTTTAGGCGCAGGAGTGGCTGTGTGGTAAGTAGCTTGCTAACCAACCACATGGTTCTGGGTTCAGTCCCACTGCTTGGAATCTTGGGCAAGTGTCTTCTGCTATAGCCCCGGGCCGACCAATGCCTTGTGAGTGAATTTGGTAGATAGAAACTGAAAGAAGCCTGTCGTATATATGTATATATATATGTATGCGTGTGTGTGTTTGTGTGTCTGTGTTTGTCCCTCTAGCATTGCTTGACAACCGATGCTGGTGTGTTTACGTCACCGTCACTTAGCGGTTCGGCAAAAGAGACCGATAGAATAAGTACTGGGCTTTCAAAGAATAAGTCCTGGGGTTCATTTGCTCGACTAAAGGCGGTGCTCCAGCATGGCCACAGTCAAATGACTGAAACAAGTAAAAGAGTAAAAGAGATCTTAAAAAGTATAAAAATGAATAATCAATATATAACAGGTAAAAACACTACGCACATTTCACGGCTACAATTAAATTCGAATTACAATTAAATTTTAATTTAATGGAAATAAATTCAATCTAAAATTATAGTCAATCTTCAGGTTAACAACAATAGTTAGATAAATAGGCAAATAGATTTAAACAATATTTATTTAAAAAATAAATAAAATAATAAAAACTCCATTAACTAAATTTGAAACTTAAAACATTAGGATTATTTTCTACAACACATTTATTATGTTAAATATTAAATATTTAAGGTAAAAAAAAGGGTAAATAGATAGAAATATGTATTTATCTGTGAAGATATAATTTAGCTTAAAAAAACATTGATAAACTATAGAATATCTTTAACTCAGTTATATTTGAATATTTAATTACCAAATTATTTAACAAAATAATCACCATTAATATTTTTAGATTTTAGTTCGCATATAATAATTATAAAAAAGTTTTTGATAATAGTAATAATAAGTATTTTATAAAGATAGGTTATACGTTTTTAATTTGAATTTTTCAATTCTTAAATTTTATTTCATAAATATTTTCTATAGATATCTATAATATTTATGTAAATAAAAGTGGACTAATTTATTTTTGGTTATATGTTTATACGTTATTGATAAATAAAATTTAGATTTTTAATTACTATATTTGTTGATTATAATTTAGATACTTATTTTCATCTATTTATTATGTCTATGTGTAGACATATGTATGGTAAACCACTCCCAGTCGGTGACTGGGAGTGGTCTATCATACACATGTCTACACATTAATGACTGCCCGTTGACTCCCATAAGTTCCTGAACCCCTTTTCGGTTTCGTTTTTAGTCCGGCGGGGTGTCCAAAATTACCCACCGAAATAAGCAAAGGTGGTGGGATTGCCGGTTTAGTCCTCGGTGACCCTATCATATAACATACTGGGTAACATGTTCCAGTAGCGTTAAGAAGCGGCCGAGCACGCACAGACACACGCACACTCATACTTGGGCATTGTCATAATGATATGCTACCCTGCTAATGTGACTATCTAATCGAAAATCAAATAGAAATGGGATAACCATCGATAATTTTATTGCAACCTTGAGGTCGTGTACCAAGATTTTATATTCTCGTGTATAACAATAATAATTGGTGCATTTGATTTCGTGAGTACATGCCTCAATAACAATTAGGAGTAGCTGGGGGCTTCAGAAAAAGAAATCAACCAGCGAACACGAACATTATTAATTCAATGTCTAAGGGGAACAGTGGAATTATGCAAGAGTTTTCTCAGGTTCAAAATGTGAATTTGCTTTTGTTATTTACATTCTAATGAGGGATCTCTGAATCTCTGTTAGAAACCAGCTCCTTCCTTATAGGAAAGTGTTAAATAATTACAAATAGAACAGAACACACACCTTCCAAATTAAAGACCATTGATTCTGGATTGGAGGCAAGCATTTTATTGTTGTGAAATTTTAGGTATTAAAACAGGAAAATATACATACATGCATATGTACATGAAATTTCTACGGGCACATTCAAAGATATATTTCCTGATTACTTAAACACATATATGCATCTATCTATCTATCTATCTATCTATCTATCTATCTATCTATCTATCTATCTATCTATCTATCTATCTATCTATCTATCTATCTATCTATCTATCTATCTATCTACCTACCTACCTGTCTGTCTGTCTATCTATCTATCTATCTATCTATCTATCTATCTATCTGTATATTTATCTATCTACTCTCTTTCTTTCTCTCTCTCTCTCTCAATATATATATATATATATATATATATATATATACATATAAACATATATATATATATATGTGTGTGTGTGTGTGTATGTATATATAAAGAGATAGACAGAGTAGAGCGAGAGGGGTAATAGATAGATAGATAAACAGACAGACAGACAGATAGATAGATAGATAGATAGATAGATACATACATACATACATACATACATACATACATACATACATACATACATACATACATAGATGGGGATGTTTTGTAGAAGAATAAATCATGTGCAGAAATTTTATCTACCACCATCACAAACAAATCACAAGAATAGTAGATTTTAAGATTGCATTATTTGCTGTAAACCTTAGCATGTCTCTAAAGGCTTGTCACACTTTCAGCCTGAGGTAATCGTTAATGCTTTGAAGATTTCCTATTGCGTACATTCATAGCTCAGAGTAGAAATAAACGTTTGCTTTCGAAAATATCTGAAGTGCATTTAACCTACTAGAAGTTCAATGGTTTAATTTAAGCATAACCCAATTCTGTATCTGAGAAGATGTAAATGAGTTGGTTGTGAAGTAGTATTGTCACTTCTAAAACAGGTGTCTTTTATGGGAGGAAACAAATCATTACATACATGTATACATACATACATACATATATATATATATATATATATATATATATAAAGTTAATCCAAACAAGAAAACACAACAACGCGAGGACGTGGAACAAATATAGTATTATTGGAGGCTCAGGAAGGAAGGGAAGAAGGAGGGTTTTACGTTTCGAGCGGAGCTCTTCTCAGAAACATAGGAAAAGGAAAGATCCAGAGAAGGGAAGACGGAGGAAAAAAATCGACAACGGTACACACGCGGTCACATTTTGAGTATATATACATATATATATATATATATATATATATATATATATTATATATATATATATATATATATATATATATATATATATATTATATATATAGGGACAGTTTACGAAAAAAACAAAGACGAAGACAGGTGGTGTACAAAACAAACAGCATAGAAAAATTCTTTTACATTTCGAGTGTACGCTCTTTTACAGAAAGGGACACAGAAAAAACACAAGGAGAGAAAAAATGTGTATAGTGGCTAAGGATATATCATGTATATATATATATATATATATATATATATATATATATATATATATATATATATAATATATATATATATATGTAATATACCTCACCCGCCACACACATATATCTTTTATCCTTTACTTGCTGCTTGAAGTCATAAGACTGCAGCCATGCTGGAGCATCTGCATGAAAAGTTTTACTCGAACATTATGACCACTGGGCACTTTTTAAGCATGGTACTTATTGTATCGGTCTGTTTTGCCAACCTGCAAAATTTCAACGATGTAAATAAACCGACAACGGTTGTTAAGCAGTGGGAGTAGGATACATGTACATAGATATATATATATATATAACTATATATGACAAGCTTTTTTCAGTTTACGCCTTTCAGCCCTACTCACATGAACTTGGTCAGCCAGAGACTATAGTAAAAATACTTGACCACGATGTCAGTGGGACTGAACCCAGAACTACGTACTTTAGGCGAAAACGTCTTACCACACAGCCAAACCAATACACACACACACACACACACACACACACACATGTATATAATAATAAAAATAATAACAACAATAACAACAACAAAAACAATAATAATAACAATAATAATAACAATAATAATAATAATAATAATAATAATAATAATAATAATAATAATAATAATAACAATAATAATTTACAATAATATTAGTGGCTAGCATGTGTGAAAGAACCTTAAGAGCAAAACTATAAATCAATAATTATGCGTACTACTTGTAGTACCAGCGTACTACAGACAGCAGTCAAGACGACTCGAAACCGCAGTCTTCACTGTGGATTTGAGTCGTTTCGCCGGCTATTTTTAACATGCTGGTGTCACTAGTAGTACCCTTCATCATTTATATATATGTATATATATATATATATATATATATATATACATACTCTTTTACTCTTTTACTTGTTTCAGTCATTTGACTGCGGCCATGCTGCAGCACCACCATTAGTCGAGCAAATCGACCCCGGGACTTATTCTTTGTAAGCCCAGTACTTATTCTATCGGTCTCTTTTGCCGAACCGCTAAGTGACGGGGACGTCAACACACCAGCATCGGTTGTCAAGCAATGCTAGGGGGACAAACACAGACACACAAACACACACACACACACATATATATATATATATACAAAAAGCAATAAAGATTAATTTAAATGAATTTACTTGAATATGGTACCTAACTTAGATGCACCAAAACAAACTATACGGTTTTAACAATACAGTAATATGGGGTGATTATAAGCGAGAAAAAAGCAACAAGAATGGATAGGTTTTTATTACAAAACCTATCCATTCTTGTTGCTTTTTTCTCGCTTATATATATATATATATATATATATATATATATACATATATACGACAGGCTTCTTTCAGTTTCCGTCTACCAAATCCACTCACAAGGCATTGGTCGGCCCGAGGCTATAGCGAAAGACACTTGCCCAAGATGCCACGCAGTGGGACTGAACCCGGAACCATGTGGTTGGTTAGCAAGCTACTTACCACACAGCCACTCCTGCGCCTATATATATATAAATAATGTGTGTTGTTTCAGTGTTTATCTCTACATATGTAAATCAAGGTTATAACCCGTTCGAATATGCTTGGAGCATATTTGAACTGGTTGTAACCTTATTTTTATTCACGCCACTGCTTAGTGCTGCCGCTTCGTGACATATATTGAAATACAAATTAGATTTTAATGCGTCTACGTATGTGTGTATGTATTGACGGTATGTTTCTCAGTCTGTGTGTCTGTATGAATGCAAGTAACTATGTATGTATGTATGTATGTATGTATATATGTATGTATGTATGTATGTATGTATGCATGCGTCTATCTTTCTACTTCAGTCAATCAATCAATCTATCTATCTATCTATCTATCTATCTATCTATCTATCTATCTATCTATGTATCTATCTATCTATCTATCTATCTATCTATCTAACTGTATTTGCTTTCCCCTTTACACCATACATCATGACACTGTGATACACGATCCCTATTGATCGTTTTTTTTTCCTCTCCCCCTTTTTCCTCTTTTTTCTTCTTTTTTCATTTTTCTTTTCTTTTTTCCCTTTTTTCTTTTCCTTTTTTTGTTTTTTCTTTTCCTCTTTTTTTCCACTTTTACGATCCCTTTTGGTCGAAAACCTACACCACCTTTTTTTTCCCCTTTTTTTCTCCCCCAAAAGAAAAACTCTACCTTGTAACTTGTCCCATCTGTGTGTAGTCCTGTGTGGCCAATAAAGAAACTTATTTATCTTTCGTTTGATCTGTGTAATCCATTCTACTTCTTGTATATCTGTAATGTTTATTTTTATTCAGTTATTTTATAATTTCATTTCTTTTTCCACAGTTATATTTTCAATTATATCTATGTATATTTTTGCGTAAATACACAATAAATTTCTTACGAACTTTACGTTAAATACCTCATACTATATATAATTTATTACAAAAAATCTGTTAATATTATACTATTCGGTCAGTTATTGTAATATTGGTTTCAAATTTTGGCAGAAAGCCAGCAAATCCGCGGGGTAGAAATTGGAAAAAGGATACATCGATCCCTGTACTCAACGAGTAGTTATTTTATTGACCCCGAAAGAATGAAAGGCGAAATCGACTTCGAAGCATTTGAGCTCATACCATAAAGACGACGAAAAACTGCTAAGAACTTTTCCCCTCGTGTTAACGATTCTGCCACCTTTTCAGTTACTGTAACATTATCTTTAATAGTAGTGGCATTCTTCTACTGTGGTACACAATCATATTGCTCTATCATTGCCATTTATTCAATATCTCTTCAACTGTATTTTATTTCTTATCCTATTTTTTTTTCATTTCGTGTTATCTCTCAGCCTATTCATACCTTTGTAATTGTCTGTTGGAATCTGGCTCTGATGATCGTTGGTTCTCACGTTTTAGTTCACATCACCCTTCTTCCTTCCAACTTTTCGTTTTCGTTTAATCCACCTTCTTCTCCTCCTTCATACTCCTTCCCTTTTCTCCCACTTCTTCATCATACGTTTACTTATACTTTTTTTGTTCTCTTCCCAACCCTTCTTCTTTCTATTCTCCACCTTCTTCTTCATCTTCTTCTTTGCTTCCTGCCGACGTAATGGAAACACAGAGCCTAGCAGACGCACAATATCGGAGCGCACCCGTGATGCATGTCTGAAGAAGCGTGGCTCTAATTTTTAACATCGCAGTTATTACGTAAGTTTTCACCTGGAAATTTTAGGCAAACTGGAGTCGAATACAAAGCTAGTGCATAAACAATTAGACCTCCATTGATGCTTGGGAACTGGTCTGCCATTACATTAAGTATATATATAGCGACCAATTCAGCTTTTAGTGCTGAATCAGAACTTCCCATTGGGACGGTGTATCTTTTTGGTTTGTAGTCACTATTGAAAAGACATACGTAAACATTTATTTACACGACACTATGTAAATAAGATTTTAAATATTATGAAACCTCGCTGTGGATTTAACAAGAATAGGTTAATGTATTGTGATGTCCGGAAAGTTCGTGCCGATTTATAGTAGCTTACATTTCGACTTATTTTAGAACATGGTTGAGTCCATAAAACAGGAATTCACTACACCTCCATTTAGAGCACAGTTTAAGCTATCTTTACGTGGAAGAAGGTTTATGTTCCTATAACCTGTGTTAATTCTGTAACCCTTAAAAATGGAAGATAAGAAAGCTCATTTTCGGCACTTGATGCTCTGTGAACCAGACAAAAATTGCTGCAGCTCGGCTGGGATGTGTTATCCCACCCTCCATATTCACTAGATATTGCTCCTTCGGATTTCCACTTATTCAGGTCTCTGCAGATTAGTCTTAGTTGTAAAAATTTCAATTCCTTGGATGACGTAAATATATACCTCGATGAATTCTATGCCATGAAACCACCTCAATTCTGGTAAGATGGTATTTTCAAGTTAAAGGAAACATGGAGATGCAATGTGCAACAAACTGGTTCATATTCGGTTTATTAAAATGTAATGACAAGAATTTATTGACCTTTTCATTCCTTTAAAAATCGGCACGAACTTTCCGGAAAACCCAATAGTAATATGGTTCTTTACTCCTTAATAAGCACATGATTTATGCTATAAATTAGCGAAAGAAGGTAAGTGTGTCTTCTCGGAGAAGCGGAGACCAAACTATGAAGCAGTCCGTGTGGAGATTCCCTCCCATTATGAATTGTATAAAACGAATGTCATTTTACTTTTTTCTGCTTTAATATAGAGTGAAGCGTTATAGAAATAAAATACAAATATACATAGCACGTAATTATGTACAAAATCTATAAAGCAAGACTTGAATAATCAAAAGAAAGAATGCAGGTAAGTACCAGGGGAATCTTGCTGCATAAAATTTTAATATCGTTGTCAATACAGTTAGCACAATGAAATGTAGCAATAAACATTATCTTAATGGTTAAATCTCATCACAAAACTGGAGGGGAAACAATATATAATGATTTAAATATCGAATATAGTCTGGGACTTTGACTTTTAGTCGCTTTCAGATAAGCAGCCGAACGATGGCTTCATATCTC
>NC_043008.1:39321503-39324003 GCF_006345805.1 Octopus sinensis
TATGTGTTGAATATTTTGAAAGTCCTATCGCTTGCTTCTCGAGACATAATTTATTTAATAATAAGTGACATATTTGCTGAAGCTGAAGGTAATTTTTTATTTTTCGTTAAGATAATTGTAACAGCTAGGAAAGGAGAAAAAACACGCCTGTCATTCTTAATTGTCTTCATAATTCGTGAACTGCCAGACGGAGGAAAATAACTCCCATATTCAGAACCAGAATCGTTCTTGTGTATATCTTACATCATCTTGTCCTTCGTTGTGGTACAAGAAGACGATATACAATTACTTTCTAAATGATCAGTGAATCTTGCTTTTGCAGCAATTTCTAGTGGAATGTTTCTAACTGAAGACATCTCAGTACATTACATTCAGTATTAAGATGTTGTGGCACTCTAAAATACAAGTGAGTCACCTTTCATTTACCACAAAAATCGGGCATTAATTTTCTCGGAGATCAATCACTGTTTCGTACAAAAGGCTTTTCTAGAAACATCACTATCAAAGTAACAATGTATGTCATGCTATAATCCCATCAACACCGTACACACACACACACACCACACACACACACACACACACACAGACACATACACACACACACACACAGTTGAAAACAGATTAGAGAGCAATTAAAATTTCAAAATTTTATATATAAAAACGATTGAGGTGGAAATAGCACAGAATTAAGTCTAACACATTTCAGTTTAAGAGGGAATTTAATAAAAGATTATATAAATAAAAATATTAATATTAACAGGTTTCGATGTATTTCATCAAATATTAGTAAAAATGTATGAAAGTTTGTAGAATTTTTTTTTTTGAAAGAAAAGCAGCCTATTATCTGTCTGGTGGTCAAGAGCATGTCTGGAGATTTTTCGTTGAAGTCTTCTTTAAATATAGTTTGGTGGAGAGTTCAAAGTGTTACAGAGTGAGAGAAGGGCTGTCTATTGTCTAAAAGAAATCTTTGTGTGTTCCTGTCAAAGGAGTGGCTGAAAAGCATTTATTGAATGGATTTTATGTCCACCAGTGTGTGCGCGCGCGCGTGTGTGCATTGTGTTGAATGTTCTTTCAGTATATTTTGAAAAATGACCATCTGTGAGGTGATGGGTGTGTATGCTGCGAAGAATTTCTCTTGTTGAAAAAGGAATTAGGATTTTTCTTTGGGTTAGATCTATTCTTTTGAGTGTCTCCACCTGTGTGTATGTGTGTGGTCACCAGCTGTGTGTATGTGTGTTTTTGTGGTGTTTTCATTTTTGTACAGGTGTGTGTATGCGTGTATTTGTGTGTGCGTGTGTTTTTGTGATGTGTTTTTATGTATGTGTGTATGTTTGTATGTGTGTACGTTTGTATGTGTGTATGTTAGCGTGTGTTAGTGACGTTTTCTGTATGTGTGTGTGTTTGTGTGTGTAATTTTTGCGATTTTTCTTTTTTGTGTTGGTGTTGTTTGTGTTGGTTGTGTGTGTGTTGCTTGTATATGTGTTGGCATATATAATATATATATATATATATATATATGTATATAGTGAAAAACAAGAGATGATGGGAAGTATTTTTTAAAAATGATGTGTAAAAAATGTTTTAAAATTGTGTTTAAGTGTCTGTCCTTATATATTGGGTTGTGGTTGGGTATATATTTAATTGTGGTTTATACTGTTGATAAATTGTCTTCCTTTATTCACATACACGCTTATAATATATATATAATATATTATATATTATATATATATATATATATATATATATATATATATATTATATGTATATATATATTTAGAGAGAGAGAGAGAGAGAGTTAATCCAACACGAAAACACAAAGAGAAAACACAGCAACGCGAGGACGTGGAAAAAGTATATTGTTATTGGACACTCAGGAAAGGAAAGAAAGGAGGAGGATTTAACGCTTCGAGCGGAGCTCTTCGTCAGAAACATAAGAAAAGGAAAGATCTAAGGAAGGGAAGATGGGGGAAAAAAATTCGCCAACGATACACACGCGGTCGCATTTTGAATATATATATATATATATATATATGGCACAGGAGCGGCAGTGTGGTAAGTAGCAGAGGGTTCAGTCCCACTGCGTGGCACATTGGGCAATTGTCTTCTACTATAGCCTGAGGCCGACCAATGCCTTGTGAGTGGATTTGGTAAATGGAAACTGAAAGAAGCCCGTCGTATATTTGTATATATATATATGTATATATATATATATGTGTGTATATATTTGTGTGTCTGTGTTTGTCCCCCAAACATCGCTTGACAACCGATGCTGGTGTGTTTACGCTCCCGTAACTTAGATATTCGATAGAATAAGTACTAGGCTTACAAAGAATAAGTCCTGGGGTCGATTTGCTCAATTAAAGGCGGTGTTCCAGCATGGCCGCAGCCAAATGACTGAAAAGAGTGAAAGAGTATATATACGCATAAACACTTGCATGCACTCATACATATATCATATGTATGTGTGTGTGTATATGTGTATATATGTACGTATATGTGT
>NC_043008.1:39329003-39331503 GCF_006345805.1 Octopus sinensis
TTCACGAGTACTGTGCTCTTTATATGTGTGTGTTTGTGTTTGCATTTTTATACTACCACTATTTGACAACCGGTGTTCGTTTCTTTACGTTATTTTTGGTGAAAAGTTCAGCAAAAGAGGGTGCTACAAAAGTAATGGGAACAATATGTCCTGATAAACCCTTAAAGCGATGCCCATGCATATTGCCAGTTCAGTGATTGAAATCTAATATTTACATGCTTTATTCATATCTTTTTATTCCGAGATATTAAAAAACAAACAAGAAACAATTATTCACGTTCTCTCGAAAGTTCATGAAATTTTTATGACGTCATATGTATATATATATATATATATATATATATATATATATATATATATATATATATAGAGAGAGAGAGAGAGGGGTGAAATAGGGGAGACATATCTTTGTAGAAAAAGGAAATTGTAGTCTTTTAGCTGCTATTTCTAAAATTTTCGGTATGTGGTCAAGCAACTTGTTGCAAAACCCTTATTGTTATGATTATATATATATATATATATATATATATATATATATATATACACGTGCATACACATACACGCGCATACATACACGCACATACATACACATGTATATATGTCATAATGATGTGTCAGTCGCGAAGATAAATACATCGGGTTATGAATGACAGAAAATGTTAAACAGAAAATACTTTTGATTGAATAGTCTACAGACACGAATTAAGCCATTTGAAATAAGTGTTAACAAGTTTAGAATATGTTATAACACAAAGTGAAACGATTATATTTCAATGCATAATGTTGCAAAGCATAATACTAGCTTTTGACCCCGGCGCATAATCGTATGTATACATGTGAATGTGTGAGAGTGAGTGAATGAGCGTTGATGAATGTGTGTGCGTGTGTGTGTGTGTGTTGTGTGTGTGTGTGTGTGTGTGTGTGTGTGTGTGTGTCTAATGAATAGTCACTCTACTTGCAAGAGATAAAATGGTGAAATGTTTAGCGTCACATCGCAGACGGCAGTTATCCGTTCATAAGCGCAGTTTGTTTACATTTTAGCGCGTTAATGCAACAAAGTAAAAAAATGGAAAAAAAAAAAAAAGAAATCAAACAACAATGTGTGACGATACGGAAGCTGTTATTTTAAATATACGAGATGTTAACAGTAGATCAAGGGAAAGATTAATGGTGTTAGATTTATAATAAAGTAGTTGAAAACATCACATTAGTGAAAAGTCTTTGATTCAAGGACTAGAGTTACCTTTTGGCTTCATATACTACGTAATAACTGGCTATTCTGATAATGTAACGAAGGTGCTAGTTTGTCAGCCAGCCAGTGAGTGGAACTGTTGAGTCGTCAGAGTTCGTTTGTGGCTGATTCTTTTAACTAGAAAAAAAAAATTTTGTACGTAGTAACCTCGTAAAAAGGAAATGAGGCATTTCATTTACTATTTACCAGAAACACAGATGAAATTATAATTATGTGACTTTTGCCCTGGAAATGATGGTACGATAGTGTATGACTCTCTTAAACTTAGTTTGGCGGTTAGGAGACAAGTCTACTTTGATAACGAGTGTGCTGTTATTTCATAACGACCAATGTATTTCCGATACATTAACTCCTTATCTATAATTTGGGTACGAAAGAAATGACAGTAAAATAGCGACTGTAAATTGGTTACAATATATTTTAAAAGGATGCTCCTTATGCATAATTATATATATATAAAATGTAACCACGTGTGTACCTTTGGCGATTTTTTTCCTCCGTCTTCCCTTCTTTGGATCTTTCTTTTTCCTATGTTTCTGACGAAGAGCTCCGCTCGAAACGTTAAACCCTCCTTCTTTCCTTCTTTCCTGAGCGTCCGATAATACTATACTAGTTCCACCTCATCGCATTGTTGTGCTTTCTCTTTGTGTTTTCATGTTTGGAGATTAACTATTATATATATATATATATATATATATATATATATATATATATATGGTGTGTGTATGTGTGTATGTGTGTGTATCTGTGTTTGTGTGTGTGTTTGTGTGTGTGCGTGTGAGTGTGTGTCAGAGTTAAGGGTAGAATTTAAACTGCATACGGGATCTCCAGGGTTTTGAGAAGTAAGGAACCCCCACTTAGCTACTGTTGTTTCCAGGTCCACTCTGGCCTGGAGTAGTAGCATATGTTAGGGTCCCAGCTATTGGTTAACTAACATGAATGCTTTTCGGGTAGATGGAGCTCGTCAGCCTAGAAGGCAGTACGTCTAGGAGAAGAAAACTCTAATATAAATCCATTGCTGCCGTGCAGGAAAGCGAAAACAAAGTGTATCTTAATCATATCTGAGACATCACTCTAACCAGATCTAGTACGATACCAATGCCACTGGTACCACTGATGAAGGCGAGTGACCAAGTACGTGGGCCTTGTGATCGCAACACATGGTCCACCGTAAATGAAATCACGCGAAGGCCATTTGTGACTTAAACAATGAGGCTCGTCGCTTCTTTCCCTAAGTCAAATAGCGAT
>NC_043008.1:39339003-39359003 GCF_006345805.1 Octopus sinensis
TTTCAGGGATACATACAAAAATTGAAGATTATTGAAACCAAATAAATATTTATTAAATTTATTTCAGATTAGAAATAGGTAATAGAGCTCGCAATTCGGCGAATCATATTTTATCATGCTACATAATCTCCATTGTTTAGTGATGAAAATAAAGCAAGATAAACATTATGTATAAATATTTGCTGAACATTTGATAGGCTGACCAAAATAGTCTCAAGAAACGTGAACAAAAGAAGCGAAATTTTCAACATAGCCTACTTTGCAGTCCGCACACTTCTTTTATCGGTATTGCAGTACATGAATACCATTGGTGACGAAGCTTTCATCCTGCTTGTCAAAAATTCATCAAAGGACAGATGTGATATCATCGTCATTATGATACTATTTCCCAGCAAAGTGTTTTATTATGTTGAGGCTAAATCAGGAGAACAGGGAAGCTGATCAACCAGTTCAAATCCAAACTCACACACAGCGACCATTGAGACGAAGGATATGTGTTATAGTATTGTCCGGCTGAAAACAGACCCTTTTCATAAGTTTTTCTGGGTGTTTGGTCTTGATAGCCTTCCATAACTGCCTCAGCAAGTTGACATAGTACTTGCCATTGAAGGTGAGGCACTTGTGAATATAGTCGATAAAAAAAATGCCCTTTTCATTCCCGAAAAACTGAGGCCATCATCTTCCCAGCAAATCAAAATCCTTGGCCTAATTTGGAGCAGGTTAGGAAGAATGTTTCCACTGTAGGATTGCCTTATTTTATCTGTGTCATAAGTGGTGAAACCAAAACTCATCCTGGCTTAAGAAATATTCAAGAAAATCAGGTGGATCTGCTAGAAACAATGTCAGATTTTCTCATGATGTGATCAGCCTGGTGCGCTTTTGAACAAAAGTGCGAGGAGACGTGGCACCCACCGAGCATAAAACCTTCGACATGCCAAGTTATTTTCAAATCTCGCACGAGATATAATAATAGCATTAGCTGTATGATTTATAGTCAACCGCCTGTCAATCATCGCTTGGTGTTGCACACGATCAACGTTTTCTTTGGATGTGGCAATTACAGGACTTCCAGACCTTGGGTCATCTGTAAGACTTTCCTTTCCACTCCTAAATTCAGCTGCCAAATTTTGCCTTGTTTGATAAATCTGGAGAGTCATCCCCTAATGTAGCAACCATGTCAGCATGAATATCCTTGGGGACATTATAACCCTCTTCCTGCAGGTATTTGATGACCGTTTTTCTGCAGATATTTGATAACCATTTTTCTGCAGGAACTTGAAAACTCTTTTTCTGCAGGTACTTGACAATTCTTTTCCCGCAGGTACTTGATAACCCTTTTTCTGCAGGTGCTTAATGACCCTTTTCTGCAGGTACTTGATGACCATTTTTCTGCTGGTACTTGATAACCCTTTTTCTACAGGTACTTGATAACTCCTGTCTGCAGATATTTGATAACATCACGATGGGGATTTTCTATTTTTAAAAGATTATTTTCAATAATTTCAGAAGTCTTTCAACAATCAGATATCACTTTATTTGGAAAGAAAAAAAATGCAGTTATAAGTACAGAGATCTCACAGCTCTAGTATCAAACTTTCTTAGTTTATCAACTTTTCAGCCCACCCTCGTATGTATGTAGGTACATATATATACATATGTTTGTATCTGTGTATTTGTGAGTATGTTTTTATGCATTCGTTATTAGCTGTGAGAGTGTTTGGCAGTATGTGTTTCTATATAATGCACACAGCTATCACGTACACTGCCTTTAGTTGAGCAAATCGATCTCAGGAATTATTCGTTATAAGCCATGCGCACACACACATATATATATATACAAGAATGTATAATTGTATGTATATACACATTTATGGATGAACCAGCAGACTGTCATAACCATGTGGTTGGTAATCACAGAGCCACCCCTGCGCCCATGTGTGTATGTATGTATGTATGTGTGTGTGTGTGTATGTATGCATGTATGTATGTATAGGCGCAGGAGTGGCTGTGTGGTAAGTAGCTTGCTAACCAATCACATGGTTCCAGGTTCAGTCCCACTGCGTGGCATCCTGGGCAAGTGTCTTCTGCTATAGCCCCGGGCCGACCAATGTCATGTGAGTGGATTTGGTAGACGGAAACTGAAAGAAGCCTGCCGTATATATGTATATATATATATATATATATATATATATATATACATATATATATGTACGTATATGTTTGTGTGTCTGTGTTTGTCCCCCTAGCATTGCTTGACAACCGATGCTGGTGTGTTTACGTCCCCGTCACTTAGCGGTTCGGCAAAAGAGACCGATAGAATAAGTTCTGGGCTTCCAAAGAATAAGTCCCGGGGTCGATTTGCTCGACTACAGGCGGTGCTCCAGCATGGCCGCAGTCAAATGACTGAAACAAGTAAAAGAGTAAAAAAAGAGTATACATACGCTCGCATGCAACGAACGCTTTAATGTACAATTATTATAGGCCTACCACTCGTTCTAGGACTGAAGGCGGATAAAGCTACGAAAGAAAGAACTACAAGAGAGATAAGAAGAGAGAAAGAGAGAGAGAGAGATAGGGAAAGAGAATTAGAGAGTGAGAAGAAGAGTGAGATGGAAAGAGAGAAACTGAGAGCGAAAGAAAAACAGGCCCTAGTACGTTATTAGTGCCCTATTTTCGATTCTGAAGGCTGCGAGCTGGCAGAAACGTTAGCACGCCGGGCGAAATGCGTAGCCGTATTTCGTCTGCCCTTTACGTTCTGAGTTCAAATTCCGCCGAGGTCGACTTTGCCTTTCATCTTTTCGGGGTCGATAGATTAAGTACCAGTTACGTACTGGGGTCGATAGAATCTACTTTATCCGTTCGTCTGTCCTTGTTTGTCCCCTCTATGTTTAGCTCCTTGTGGGCAATAAAGAAATATATTTTCGATTCTGAAACTATAGAAAGTTGATCTCGGTGTTATTTTAATTCAGGGCGTAAAAATGCTGCTGTGATTACGACGAAATCCACGCAACACATCAAATATAAGTCTCTCACGATGCGTTTGTGTTTTACGCACAAACTGAAATTTCTACATCAATAGGAAGATTTGGGAATATACGAAATAGAATCTACTATCATATTTCTTTATTCCACCTCCGGTGCACCAGTTGGAAGTTAAATATTTATTTTTTTTTTGCTTACATCAGGATCTTCACGAATCACAAGCCATGTGAGAAACTGCACCTTTCTCTAGAAACACAAATTCATGTTCATTGAAAAACAGAAACTCCAACAAAGTATGCTACGCACATAATCACACGCGGCCTATTCCGTGACACATTATATTCACAAGAAACATATAAAAATTCACAGCCGTATCTACACATTTATTTTTACCTATGTGTGCATTATTTATGTACATTAATTTTTCATAAATCATTGGTTATCTGTTAATGTATAGTTTTGCAGTATTACTGACAGTTCACGAATGCATCAATCATTTCCCTGCCTTGTCATGACAATGTGTATCCGTTGAATTATTTTTTCATTGCGTCTCACCATGTTAACCACAATGTGCTTTTACAATCTATCTATCTATCTGTCTATCTATCTATCTATCTATCTATCTATCTATCTATCTATCTATCTATCTATCTATCTATCTATCTATCTATCAAACTAGCTAACTAGATAGACAGATGGATAGATAGATAGATAGATATATATATATAGATAGATAGAGTGACAGATAGATAGATAGATAGATAGATAGATAGATAGATAGATAGATAGATAGATAGACAGACAGACAGACAGATAGATAGATAGATAGATAGATAGATAGATAGATAGATAGATAGATAGATAGATACAGTAAACTTGTACATATACTTTCTAAACAGTAACCTCTGTTGGGAGTAAGAAAATAGTTTTCTGTTGTTTTATGATCATTCTTCTTGAGTTATCGCCCCTAACGCTTGAGAGTTGCTGACAATTACTGCAAAGTTTCATTTTTCATATGAATGACATATTTCAAATTAAGTTACAATCTTTTTTGTGTATGTTACTTATTATATGCATTCCTACAGGAATGGTCTCCATCAATGATGTTATCTAATCTTATTTTGATCGTTCTGGCTGTAGAGTAAGAAGCTTGTTCCCAGCCACATGGTTCCAAGTTCAATGCCTCTGCATGGCACTTTGGTGTTAGTGTCTTCCAGTATAGACACGCCTTGTGTGTGGATTTGGTAGATGGAAACTGAGAGAAGCCCGCCGTATATGTTTATATGTGTGTGTGTGTGTGTGTCTTTGTGTCTGTGTTTGTCCCCCATCATCACTTGACAACCAATGATGGTGCTTATTCGTCCCCGAAACTTAGCGGTTCGGCAAAGGTGGCCAATAGAATAAATAGTAGCCTTACAATAGAACGAACAAGCCCTGGAGTCTATTTGTTCAACTGAATAACCCTTTGAGGCGGTGCTCCAGTATGACCGCAGTCAAATGGCTGAAACAAGTAAAAGAATAAAAGAATTTCTCTCCACTAAATAAGATATCACAGAGGTCTCTACGCTTGATTGGTTCCAATAAAACTAGTATCACCCTGTTGCTATATCCTAGTTGCATAGAGGAAAATAGATTTTACTGAAACGGATGAATATTTAGTGGTCGGCAGTAAATAAAAAAATAAAAAAATTAAGGAAATTCTGAATTTCCAAATGTATTTCCCTCTTTTCATTACACTCATTTACAATTGCTTTTTCGTTTTCGCTTGTATCTTTTCTAACGAAATATCACTTTGCAAGTCGTTACAAATATTCGTTTATGCCATTCAGTTTACTACTAGCCCCACAATCAACGACATCCACTGAAATACAGAGATGCGCGCGCACACACACACACATACACACACACCCACACACCATACACAGGTAATAAAACACTGCCATTTATTCAATTTCATGTTATCATTCATCTTTGTCATACGTTTGTTTTTTGATTTGTCGTTTTATGTCCCCACATTTGATGTGTTGTCCCCTCTATGTTGGTGGGCAATAAAGAACCAAGAAAAGCTAGCACGCCGGGCGGAATGCTTAGTAGTATTTCGTCTGTCTTTACGCTCCGACTTCAAATTGCGTCGAGGTCGACTTTACCTTTCATCCTTTCGGGGTCGATTAATAAAGTACCAATTGAGTACTGGGGGCGATGTAATCGATTTGTCCCCTCCTCAAAAATTTCAGTCCTTGTGCCTAGAGTAGGAAAGAATGTAAGAATGTGTACTGGCATGTAAACTAAAACATATGTTAACGGTATGATTAGGATGTGAAAGATGTCGAAATTAAAGATGTAGCATGAATGAGGACAATACATCATAGAAATAAATGTGTGAAAAACAATTGGATCGTTTCTAAAAGATGGACAGACTTTGTACTTAACTAAATAATTTGAAACTTCGTATACTGGTAGAATGTGTCAAAAGAAAACATTAATTTCAACTAGATTTTTTGAGAAAATTGTATTTTGTAACTTTTACGTAGTTTAATTCTTCGAATTTTAACCAATGAAATCCCAGCATTTGACCTAAATTAATTTGCTGCGTCTAAGTAAACAGCACACACATACACACGCACACGTGTTATTCATCCATCACGTCTGTCTACTGCAGGTGCTAGAAATTACAGCTATATCTCTTAAATCGATGAATTTCGTCGCCCAATAAATATATTAACGATATGTTTTGAACTTTTAAAACATGTTCGTATTCGTTCCGCTTTCGCAGGACATCAATTTTTTTTTACGGTTTCCACGCATTGTCTTGTTATTTCCTATAAAATCATGCCTAACGCACCACTTACATACTTCACACGCACACATACACAACAAAAGCAAACACAAAGATCCGAACAATTAGTTATGAAGATGACCATTTACTTAGTTGATCATAACGTCGTTATAATATAAAATATGAACGACGGCATCACGCTGTTTGTGTATACACATGTTGATAGTTTGTTGTTGTAAAATACATTTTGGTTCCATGGATTCTTAGCATGCGATAGTTAGCTTCATTGTCTGCTGATACAGGGGAAGAAAAGACGAGAATTGTGTAGTCAAACAAAGCGTATAAACAATGTGCTTTCTGTCTCTTTTCAATTCGGCCCAGATGCTAGTTGGTCTGAAGACAGATATCAAAGAGGTTCAAAGATTTTGTTGGGTACATGTAAAGTTTGGCTACTGAAGTAGGTCAATCTTAAAACAAAGCATTGACCTTTCCACGACCGTAGAAGCTGTCAGTGGTCAATTCAACCTCATTAATTTCTGAGTGAAGCGAGGAGAAACCAAAAGTCAAGAAATACATTTCACAATCAACGAAAATGTGGATTCGGTTTCGAATCTTCTCAGCTGCTGTGGCTGGTCCCTAAATATATAATTGTGAATATGTACACAAATATAAAACAAGTATAGATATATTTCAGCTTCTCCGAGCCACATAAATGTTTTTGCATGAAAATTAGGAAGTCCTTTCAAAACTATGATATACACAATATTTCAGTCAAGCATCCTCTGTTAGATAGATAGATAGATACATACATACATACATACATACATACATACACATACACATATATATATATATATATCAACATACATACCTGTGCCAAATAATGCATGCACAATATATAAATACATACACACACATATATATATACTATACATACATATATATACATATATATATATATATATATATATATATATATTATATATATATATATATATATATATATATATATACATCATACATACATATGAAGTGAGAAAGAGAGGGAGAGAAAGTTTTACAAGAATCTGCAATGAGCTGATAAGTATAAAAAATCTATTGAAGAATGTCTTGTTATAACACGACTCGCACTAGACGAGCTCTTTGTTCTGTGCTTGTTGTGCTATGAACGAAAGATTAAATTTACCGAAAAAAGAAGCGACTTATCCGAGTAATCTAATATGGGAGGATGTGATTTGAAAATGTCTAATTTAGGTTGTAAAAAGTTTTACTCTCAAAATAACAATTCAGAAGAACACATCCACAGTAAATAGTCTTAATATAACATTCATCTGGAAAATACCACTCTTGCAGAAAACCAGTTGTTTCGATACCAAAGCATACAGTTAAACTATCTTTCCTTAATCTTTGAGAACATAGTGAATAAGAAATGCCAGAAAATCTTCTAGGAAGATAACGTCGAGGAAATGTATTCGACAAATAGCATTTATTATACATTGAAGCCTTCGATGTGATTGTTTCAAAGAAAGATTACAGTACATACATACAACGACGGATATTAACAATAAACAAATATCCAGTTGAAGAGATATCGCTTGTTTTGACTCGCTCTTTATCTTAAATTTGAGAAGAAACGATGTGTAAGCATTTCTGTCATTACTCCCCTAACACTTCCCAGCCGAACATAGATGTTTCAAACTATTCAAAAGAAATAGTATGAAAGTTAGACGCAGTTGCACAAAAATGTATAAACAGTGTCATAATAACCCTTCACAAGAATATATGAAGAAATATACCTAACACCGAAATTCAAGGCAACTTTTGCGAACCAAGACGGTGTGCATTGAATGGAACCTACGTAAAAGCTTGATTTACAAAGTACACATTCTGGTGAGAAGGACAGTTTCAGAGAAAAAAAGAAAAGCGCGATCAACAAAATCTTTCGGGAAAGTTAATCGCAGCATATTGCTACTATCAGAAAAATAAATGCTGCATAACAAAAATTAAAAGATAAGTAACTTCTGCTTTACGTTAAAGCCAAAAAAATTGTAGTAAGCTTATCACATTATATAATACAAGCAAAACGCCCTCCTTCCAATGGACGTTGCTGAGGGGGTCAAACATTTAAACCAAATTTTCTCAAAACAATTTGTCCGACCGTCCCATAGGGCTCCCCTTTGAGAAACACTGATTTAACCTAAATTTGAAACACCAAACAGGCCGGCTTTTTTGCGCAAATTGCACGTGCATTTTTCTCGCGTACGCGTAGTATCGATCGCAACAGCTGATGTACTTGCACGTACAAATGCACGTTTCCACGGCTTTATCGACTGCATTCTCACCTGGAATCAAATTTTGTAATTTTTACAAGATTTATACACGCCCTGTTGACATCTACATATCAAATTTGAGCGCAATCGGATGGAGGATGCCCGAGATCCTAGAAGACACACACATAGACAGACAGAACGGATTTTATATAACAGATATTTCAGAACATGTCACCAAAAGATTGTTGAAAAATATAGCATAATTACAAAAACATACACAACACGCTAAAGGGGGAAAACGGTATAAAATTATATTAATCCTCCACCAAGAACGGCATGAATATTGGAATCGAGAGCAGAGAAGCGCCAACCTAAGATTAGAAATACCTCTTTGATGAAAAACATTAAGCATAAAAGCGTACTCCAACCATAAACGTTTATAATCATTTGGAATACATACATGCGCACTTGTACATACAAACATCATAAAAGAATCGAAGTTAAAAGAGCCAATTCAAGCCATGTACTCAAAACGTTACACACACTGGCGCACATACATGAATACATCTATCTATACATGTAGAACCAGCACTAAAGTGACTTCCTTTGACAAAGAAGATAGAAAAACAACAACAACAACAAACAGGATGCATGACCAATGAATCGGAAAACAAGCCTTTACAGCTACGAAAGTCAATCAACAAGTGGAACATAATGAATTTGATAAACAGTAAATGTGCTCAACAAACCGAAGATAAAAGCACTCTTATAATTTCATAAAATAAAAGAAAAGTGAATTAGAAAAAAAAACAAAACAAAAACAAAACAAGAAATACACCCAACGAACCGGGAAATAATTCTGCAGGCAACAAATGTTTCTGACGAATTAGCTGACAAAAATGAAAGCAGCAAAGCATAAAAAAAAACAGAACAAAAGTAGTGTAAGGAATCATCAGACTGAAGGAAACCCTAAATAATTTCTGCTGGTAAAAGAGAATAAAATAACATAACAAAACGACATTAGAAAAGCAACCAGCGAAACAAAGAGCCAGAGACAAACGTACAAATAGACGAATTAATACAGTGAAGTGCAAACCAACCAATGGTTAAGAAAAAAAGAAAAACGCGGAACGAATTAACAATTGAAGGGCGAGCGATATCAATGAGCAAGAATTTCAATTAATTAGTGTTTCTCGCCTGTCATCTTGATAGTTTCATGAGTCACGAAAGGGAATTCAATTTAAAATTTATATATATATATATATATATATACTAAGTAATTAAGAGTTCAGCAACGATTTGCCTCACCACACACCGAATTTAGAAATAGCAGTTAAAAAGTTTTGGCTATTCTTTCTACTTAAAAGGGAGATCCCAGTAAAACCAAAGGACTTATATTGATAATATATATATATATATATATTATATATATATATATATATATATATATATATACGGGCACCAATGCACGCATATATTTGTTTTTGCATGGATATGCATTGATACTCTTTTGGGTGCGTAGGAGTAGAGTTTATTCAATATGTGTAGTAGTGTTTCGATGATCGCAGAAAAAAAGGTCTGATAATTCACTCTCTGGATGCTTAGCGTTGTTTTCTTCAAGGGAGTGCTTAGTAATTTCACAATGTGAGAAAGTAGGCGAAGCAATCGAGTGATACCATAACACACACACACACACACGTGTGTGTATGTGTGCATATCTATGTGTATTTATATATGTGTGTGTGTGCATATATGTATGTGTATGTATGTATGTATATATGTGTGTATGTATATGTATGTGTGTATGTATGTATATATGAATGTATGTGTGTGTATGTTTGTATGTATGTATGTATGTGTATATGTATGTATGTGTGTGTGTATATATATGCATGTGTGCGTATATATGTATGTGTATGTGTGTATGTATGCATGTATGTGTGTATATATGCCTGTATGTGTGCATATGTGCATGTGTGTGAATATATGTATGTGTGCATATGTATGTATGTGTATATGTGTGTGTATATGTATGTATACGTGTGTATGTATGCATATATGTGTGTATGTGAATATGGACAGTATTTCTTTTAATCATGTAGCAATGAAAACGGGACTAAAACTTTGACTTCGTATTAATCATTTATTCATCTTTTCCGCTGGCTCAGGCGTGTTCCTGTCGATTTTTTTTTAAACGTTCAGAAAGTTATCTTGTGGAAGGGGTTTTTATTTGTTGTTTAGCTGAAACTGTAACTATGATAAAGCTGACCATCGATTAGTCTTCTGCCCATCACCATTCGAACATTCCAGCATTATACATGTCTTTATTACCAAATTGTATGCTTCCTTCTGTGCGTAGGTTTCTATTGAATACAACATAGCTCTTTTTTCTGCCAGGTCGATAAGCCAGGTAAAGTTTCTTTCACTTTAGCATCTTTAGTTAAAGGGATTTGCCGCGGCATGGGGTGACCCCGCTTTATAATTTGCAAATGTAATTCAAGTGTGTGGCGGCGCAATGGCCCAGCGGCTGGGGCAACGGACTCGCGGTTTCGATTTCCAGACCGGGCGTTGTGTGTGTTTATTGAGCGAAAACACCTAAAAGCTCCACGACTCTCCGGCAGGGAGTGGTGGCAACCTCTGTTGTACTCTTTCGCCCCAACTTTCTCTCACTCTCTCTTACTATTTCTTGCGTAACGCTACAGTGGACTGGCGTCCCGTCCAGCTGGGGCAACACATACGCCACAGAAACCGGGAAACCGGGCCCATGAGCCTGGCTAGACTTGAAAAGGGCGCAAAAGAAAAGTTCAAGTGTGGCCGGTTCAGTGGTGCCATTACGTACAGATAAGAAGTTTTAAATTTTGACTTCGCTTTATAGGTTGTAAGTTTGGATGTTCACCAGTTACAATCTACTAATGTTGCCTAACCCAGTTCATACCTGGTAAAGCTAATGGACTTTTCCATTGTGTATTGTCTGTAGCAAGCCTATTTTCCTACTCAGAAAATATTTCGTAAAGGCATCTATGACTCGGTAGTATTTATACATTACCTACACTGGCTATGTGAGGTGCCTATATATCTACCAGCAGACATACGTATCATCCCGAACTTTCTACCTTTCACCCATCAAAATACCAAGAATATGACTGCTGAATAGAGAGGGCTCTGCTCCGGTACTTGAACTGAACTTGTTGGTGATAGGGCAACATGAAATGAAGAGAGTTACTCAAAGACAACACGTATAACCCCGTCCAGGAATCGAACCAAGAACCTTCTGATCGTGAGCCATTTATCCTCTCTACTAAGCCACGTGTTTTCATAAACAATGTATCTTAGACAGCATATATATGATTTTTAAGAAGGTAGGATATAACTTGTGGAAGTTTTGCCAATCCTCGCCGGTCAGGTAACCATATATGTGTTGCTTCGTTGACTTGAATAATTTTATCATTGCCTAAAATCCCACCGCTCCTGCGTGTAACAGGGCTTTGCAGATATCCATAACTGTATATCGGTAGAAAAATATACTGTATGTTCAATCAGATGATCAGGTACATAGGCTTTCGCTGATTTATATCATTCAACTTCCCTAAATTAATTTTTGAAGCAACTAAATACTTTAATAAAGTTATATATATATATATATATATATGTGTGTGTGTATTACGGAGATATACTTGCATAGCAAGTGACTTGATCTGAGATCATGTCTGAAAACAATAACAATTGCAGCGTGTAAGGTGTCTATAACCCATTAATAAACACAAAAACCCCGTTAGATTCCTTCAACAGTTAAATTTTATTTTTGAAAATATTTTCGTCGCTTTCAAACCGCTACCTGTTCACAAACAAAATTCTGCGCTGAACTGCTGAAGTGAATCTAACGTTTTTCTTGTGTTTTTAAATGGCTTATAAACAACTTCCAGCCTGCAATTGTTCATATACATATACATATGTTTGTTTGTGTGTGTGTGTATGTATATATTATTATTATATTATTATTATTATTATTATTATTATTATTATTATTATTATTATTATTATTATTATATATATATATGTATATATATATATATATATAATATATATATATATATATATATATATATATATAGTTGAAAAAGTTTCCTTTCCAATTGTGTAGTCAAAAGAAATTGGTCAACATTTCCCGCCGTACAGTACTATTAAAGGAAAATAAAGTAAACATTTTGAGAACCGGAAATGTGAAACTTGCATGTAGGGTTCGATCCTAAAAGCATCGAACCCTAGTGTGATGCAAATTTAGTTAATTAATGCCATTAATGTCTTTGAGGAAATCATCGGAAGTAACTATATAATTTTTCTGCTTTAACATCAAACGGAGTCACTTCATTTAAATCCTATGCGGTAGGAAAGAAATAGACCACCATCTTGTGAAACACAGTGTCTGTTGCCTTTGAGTTTCAGTAGACTGTATGAGCCGACAAACTTAGAGATATTTAATATTCTTGAGTAAAGCTTTAACATCAGTATCTCCACGGCATTGCATCTATGGAATAAATCAATATGCATATTAGCTTACCCATATATCTCAATTTTCACAGGGGGCGAAATATGACTAGTAAAAATGGTAATTAAGTTTCTACGAAATTCTGAAGTTGTGTCAGCTAATAGATTTGAGAAGTTGTTTGCAATGTTAGTGATATTATCTACTCCAAACCCCATATGTAAACACATTGTGAATAAACCAATGACGCTAACAGCCAATTTTGTATCGATCTTACAACTGAATGCAGTTAACTAGGTACGAACCAATGACATTTTAGATGTTGTCCGTTCATTATACAGCGACTTAATTAGTCAATAAACTTGTAATTTAAAAAATGCATACAGCAGTATTTATAAAACCAGTTGACGCTTCCTAGATTGATATTAACGTATGACACTGAGGTGGCGAGCTGGCAGAAATGCGTAGCCGTATTTCGTCTGCCGTTACGTTCTGAGTTCAAATTCCGCCGAGGTCGACTTTGCCTTTCATCCTTTCGGGGTCGATTAATTAAGCACCAGTTACGCACTGGGATCGATGTAATCGACTTAATCCGTTTGTCTGTCCTTGTTTTATCCTTCTGTGTTTAGTTCCTTGTGGCTAGTAAAGAAATAGGTATTTCGTCTGCCGCTACGTTCTGAGTTCAAATTCCGCCAAGGTCGACTTTGCCTTTCATCCTTTCGGGGTCGATAAATTAAGCACCAGTTACGCACTGGGGTCGATCTAATCGACTTAATCCGTTTGTCTGTCCTTGTTTGCCCCCCCCCTATGTTTAGCCCCTTGTGGGCAGTAAAGAAATTAGAATTTTTAACACGCCGAAGAAAATGCTTAGTGGCATTTCGTCTAAGTTTACGTTGTGAGTTCAAATGCCATCCGGGTCAACTTTGAATTTCATCCTTCCGGAGTCGATAAAACAAGTAGCAGTTGAGAACTGGCGTCGATGTAATCGGAATAACCACTCAGAAATTGTTGGCCTTGAACCGAAACTCGAAACCGATATTAATGTATAGCACCAGTAAGTGTTAAGTTACATAATTCATTGTAAAACTGACATTAATATTCATTAGAATTTTATTAAATACTAGGGTACCTGAAGTTTCTTAAAGACTGGCTTATTGTTCGCAGTTATGTGAAAGAGTTAGCATCAAATCTCTAAGATGAGTTGTTCATAAATATTCATCGGTCAGAAATTAACATTGTTGCATTGCGATGGTAGAAGCAGAGGAATTAAAATATCTTTCGGTATTTAGCTACATCTTATTTAATTCTCAATTCAAGTCCCATCAGGGTCCAATTTGCCGTTCGTTGATTCCGAGTTTGATAAAAATAGTTACACTCTTTCTAAACTTGTCGAATCAGGGAATTATATTCGACTTCTATACATTAGTGAAGATTTCTTTCCTTGTTAGACTAACGTGAGATAATGGAACCACAAGAAAGGTCTGACTTTTAATCTCGTTCCTTTCAGGTACATCGCTACCATTATGTACTGAACCGTAGCTTGGTAAAATTATTCTATCATCTTTCTGGTATCCTATAAATAAAACATGAGTAAAATGTGGTCGAAGATTTAAGTTCAGCATACTACAATATTTTCCATAAAGTTATCGTTATGGGAGCGTATATAATTTACATCTAGGAAAGAGGGAAATGCAATGTAGAACTAATCGAATATAATTCGCCTCATTTAAATTTTTGGGAAGAAATATTTGGGAATATTTTGAACCTCATAAAATAAAATGAATGCAATCCGAAATTGAAAACACGTCACAAACACAACTAATTTCAGATTGTCCCTTATATATATTCACACATCTCCACGAATGACGTTTATAATATTTGAATAATACTATATTCATTATTCCTTACATTTCCTGTCTTAGCGAATTATCGCTGTCAGCAACTCTGAATGGAATACAGGCTCGCACTTCCGTTTGTTTTCCTGAAGGACCATCCAGATTTAGAATTGTCTTCGGCTGATGCTTTCGATTTATAAATACTTCTGTTATACGTGATCTTTAGCAAGGTTCAAATGACCACTCTACCATTGAAATATTTCAACACGAACAAAAACCTCTAGAATTTTCTCTCAATATCGAGTAGGAAATCAATTGTGTCGATCCTCCATATTTTAATTTATGGTAAGTCGTGATAAGCACTAAATATAATTTCACTGTAGGACTTGTAGATCGATGACTAATTTGAAGAGCTTTGATTTCATTGATGGTAACGGTAATCAAAAATACCATTCCAGTCACAGAAATTCAGTATTGGCTTCCCTGTGTGGTATCTTATAAATTCACTTGAATTTTAGACAAATCTGATACTTTCTGCAAATAACAAATAATTTATGTGTGAAACAAAATTTCATTAATTTCCTTGAACAACATTAAATATTGTATAAAACCTTTACAGGTTAGACATTAAAATGTGTGTATATAATAATTTAGAGGGAGGGCATCCACAGCCAATTTAAAACAGCGACATGGAAAAATTAGCAGTTTTATTATGGTAGCCATGTGTATAGTTTTTTTATGTGAATGAGGGTAGAACACTTTAACCCAGTAGTGATCTATAGAACTTTGTACATATAGTGGAGAAGGCAAATAATCTGTAATGATCGACAGATAAAGATAAACAGATATTCGTTCATATCAGTCAAAATTCCCTCATCACGAAGAAATAAAGATACTGATTTTATATATATATTTTATTTAATCAACTGAAGGTTTTCATCGCAGAGACGGACGAAAAATATAATTACGAAATGCTTTGGTATACTGCTCTCTCTCTCGCGAGCACACACACAAACAGAGTTATGCATACTGCCCTGTAGATACCCACATGATGAATGCCTTTCTTTCACTTATAACAGATGCTGTTTTTGCCTCTATTCGACGATTATATATACAAAATTCGAAAGATCACCATTTGGGTATTCTCTAAATTAAGATTTTAATTCATTAGAATTTTTGTTGCTCTTCAATTAGCTCAATCGATTTGTATTCATCATAAGAAATTGGTCACTTGGTACAGTCATGGGCAACCGTTTTCGAGCAACGGACACGAAACATGGGCTCATCATCAGGCGGACTGTACTAAAAAAAAATTTTAAGGTAATTTTTCAGAAATTCCCATGGGATTCTGGTTGTCCATATCTGACTTAGTATGTCGCAATCAATTCAGCGATTTCTAGTCAAACACATTTTGGAGAAAAGATATTTGATTCAATCTATTCCAGTTCTGAAATAGCTATACATATTTTTGTCGATCACGATGGGATTTATTAATCAGAATATAAAGGGACGTAACTAAAAGCTGCCTTATTTTTAATCAAATATTCTGACGAAAAATATTTTAACGTTTATTTCATTTTTTTTCTGTGAAGTAAATTATTTAGTAAATTATTTTAAAATTACTTAGTAACTTATTTTTATAAATAGACCTGCTATGAATTTGTCATGTGTATGTTGTGTCGTATATGCTACGGTGTGAGTAAACCATGTTTTATCTTTTCTTTGCTTTGGCCATTGAAACACGGCCATACAGAGCCACAACATTGAAAGCTTTAGTGTAATAAATCTACCCAGCGACTTGACCTTTTAAAGGCTGGCTCTTATTCTAATATTCTGTTTTAAAGAACCGCTAAGTTACAGGGACATAAACAAAGGATCACTGGTTCACAAGCGATGGAGGGGAGATAAGCACAACCGCAACGACACACACACACACATACACACACACACAGACACACACACACAGACACACACATACTACTGGATTCTTTCAGGTTCCCTCAACGAAATTCACCCACGAGTTTTGCTCGACCCGGAGCTCTAGTAGAAGATACTCGAACTGCTGCAGTGTGGAACTGGTCCCGGAACCATGTGGTTGGGAAGCTCTCTGGCAAGCCACTCACTGAATTAACAGGACATATGTCTTGTATGTTTTTTCTGTTGTGTGATAGATATTGTGTAATTTGCATGTTACCAAAACTAAAAATAAAAACACCGCAATAATTCAAGATAACTTTTACAAGCGAAGGAAAAAAACATTAAAGACATAACAGAATGGATTAAGTGGAACAATAGCGTACATGAAAACGAAAAGTATCGCGGATGAGGTCACAGTGGTGTGACGAAAGATTTCCGCACGAAGGAAATGATATAAAAAAAGAAAAAGAGAAGAACAGTAATAAACGAGTGAAGAACAAATACATACTGCGTGTGTTTATTTTGCAAAAAAAAAAAAAAAGACCGTCCCGAAATACAAAACTATCTGCTTCAACACACGCTTTCTCATCAGAAATCTTGCAGCACAAATTGATAAACGTATATTTCAATATGTGACGGCGTTGGCGATTTTATTTCTCCGTCTTCCCTTCCTTGGACTTTTCCTTTTTCTATGTTTCTAACAAACAGCTCCGCTCGAAACGTTAAATCCTCCTTCTTTCTTTCCTCTCCCGAGCGTCCAATAACAATATACTTGTTCCACGTCCCCGCGTTGTTGTGTTGTCTCTTCGTTCATGTTTAGATTAATTATATATATATACGTGTGTGTGTGTGTGTGGAATTTACAGAAAAACAAAAAATGAAGACAGGTGTATAAACAAAAAAGGCATGTACATATGTAAGTAAGTATGCAAATATATGCTTAAATCCGTGTCTGGATAGGCAATCACACATATTTACATCAACACACGCACAGACACATGCAGCGTTCTTTTAGACATGTTCTTTTTTTTTCTGTTTAGCAAATTCCACTCGCAATATATTGGCCAGCCTTCAGCTATTGTAGAATGAATTCGGCCAAAGTGCGGCAGATTGGGATCTATCTGGAGGCCTGTGCTCGCGGAACGGTCTTCTTACTGATGCGTTGCAATCCATAAACGAAAGTGTATCTCGATTATAATCTTACTATGCTATATTTTATCATAAACAGGTATACAGATATCAAATCTCGACCTCAACATCATTGATTTTATTGGTCGTGGAAGGACAAAACCGGCCGTTGCCTCATCCTTCCAATAAACTAAATATAGCAAAAATATATTCTGTTTTCACCTTAAGGGATTTGTATTCTTTTCAACAGAAATATTTCAAGTCTTACATGAAACGTTTGTACAAATAAACGTGTAAGATAACTAATTTTTTTTTGGATATTTTTGATCTAAATTTTCTCCAGGAATTTAGAATTTGTCGTTGCTAAAAAGGAAAAAAAAATACAGAACATGACGATGATGTTGTTGAAAATATTGTTGTTGAATTTTACATAGTTAGAAACACGGGGAAATCAGAGAAACAAGAAAGAAAAAAACTGCAAAAATTTGTGAAACTGTCATAACATATATATGCCACAGGGCAACATCAAAGAAGAAAATAAAAAAAAAAGAGATTTTCTCTTATCCGAGCAAAGATTATCAATTCAGTTCCAACTAACAAGAATTTTCAATAATTCAAATTTCTGTCATCGACATGAAATAAGAATTAATGTATAAGAACTGATAATAAAAATAACAACATGTGAAAATAATAAAAAAGTTTCGATAATACAAATAATAAATACATATTTATATTATTTATATTTCCCCTGGACTTTTGCCATCATTGTCACAGCGAACGCATCATTGATTATTAACATTTTTTTTTCTTTCCCTAAAATAAGCATACTCAGCGTTTTCCTCATAGAGTACCTTGTTCTCAACAACATTGAATATAATTGCAATAGTCACGATGAAAACAACAGCGACCATAATAACAATGATGATGTGGAGGATGATGTTGATTGGATACTAAGACACAAGGGATTAAGAACAATGCAAAATGCCAAGATTCAGGACAGAAACAGCGGAGTTTACAACAAAAAATAATAATTTTTTTGCAACAAAAAAAAGAAGAAAAAAGAAACGATATGTACACACACACACACACACACACACACACACACACACACACACACACACACACACATATATATATATATATATATATATATATATGCAGATAGATATGTATGTATATGCATAAATATACACATATATAGATGTGTGAATATTGCATATATACATATATAAATACATAATATAAACATACATGTACAGATATATCTGTATATATATATAGAGAGAGAGCGAGAGGTAGATAGATAGATAGATAGATGTATTCGTTTTGGCGCGTCGAAGCCGGAGATGACTCTGTAGAAAATAATTTTCTGCGTCGAAGCTTGCCGATTAGAGAACATGGTTATTTACATTTAAATAATAAGAGTTAAAATTGATGTTAATTAGATTAACATCAATTTAATCCAATGGCCTAGTATATTGAAAAAAATCTGAAGATTCAGAAAGTTATATTACATACATATAAGCAGAATGACCACTAGGTGGATTCCTAATATGCTAAATGTAGACCCCCATATGGTCTGACCATTAAGAAAAATAATATAACTGGAGAAATTATTAAGACACTTTGACGTTTTTAAGTACTGACGATTATGAGATGAACTAATATTAACAATTGGTTCCGTTAAGAAGGCTTCAGGAGATCAACAATGCTTGCGATAACATTTTCGTAATGAAATTAGAGAAGCACGAAGGTTGCTAACAATCGAATCAATCACCCGCCAAAACTTATCACAAGACCACATAGAGATATTGATTCAATCCATCCATATTATACGCTTGAAATACTCTTACTGATATACATTTTATAACTGTGGCTGGTTATCCGTGTAGTTCGGCAGTCCATGTGTCTCATATAAAGTTGAATATGTATCGCTGATCGTCAGGTAGCTTGCTGCTGTCAGGAAAGACAAAAGGATTTGCTATACACAGTAAAAATCAGCTATACTATCCATGATTTTAGGAATTTCCTGCCAGGTACAGCAATACTATATCGGCAGTGTAGCCACATATTCGGTGTAATACTTCTGTCTTTTTCCGGTGTGATCTCTCCAAAATTATGTCAAACGATTTCACAAGATATGGATGTATTGCAAAAGAAAGATAACGACGGTCGATCAAATTTAGAAACTGAAAGACACGGTAGCTTCTCAAAAAGCCACAGACCATCAAAGCTTTCAACAAAGGAAAATTGACGGGGTTTCTGCCCCAGGCCCCGGATGAGTATCAAACAAACACTGTAATTACACACACATACACACACACACAAACTCACACGTAAAAATATGTATCTCTATGCATCTCTCTCTCCCTATATATATATATATATATATATATATATATATATATATATACGCATTAATACATACAACCTATCTAACTGTCCGGAAAGACAGCGATAGAAAATTTGTGGACATTATAGGAAGGATATCATGACATTTGGAATTTGAGTAAAGTCTTACATATTTTCACGGTTCCACTCACAGATTGCACTCATAATGTATGAATTAGCCGGTTGATATCTCTTTCTGAAAAAACCCAGTTTATCCA
>NC_043008.1:39364003-39379003 GCF_006345805.1 Octopus sinensis
AGGAAGAGGGAACGAAAGAGAGAGAGAGTGAGAGAAAGAAAGAAAGAGAGATAGTGAAACAGAGAGAGAGAGAGAGAGAGAGAGAGAGAGAGAGAGAGAGAGAGAGATGACACGCGATGGCCTTACCAGTCGAGTAGAGGAAATCCGATGGAAAAAACGTGCTGAGTTGTGTGTAGAATGAAGTTGGTGGAGGTTCTCGATCGTCGACGACTTTAGGCATACTATTACGCAGAGCGAATACATATACACAAGTACACACATTATATAAATATATATATGTGTGTGTGTGTATGTTCGTGTGTACTTGTGTGTGCACGCATGCATACGGATATATACTCTCGCTTTTACTCTTTTACGTATTTCAGTCATTTGACCGTGGCCATGCTGGAGCAACGCCTTCAATCGAGCAAATCGACCGCAGGACTTATTCTTTGGAAGCTTAGTACTTATTCTATCGGTCTCTTTTGCCGAACCGCTAAGCGACGGGGGATGTAAACGCACCAGCATCGGTTGTTAAGCGATGTTGGGGGGACAAACACAGAAACACAGACACGCAAACATATACACGCACACATAGATACGACGAGCTTCTTTCGGTTTCCGTCTACCAAATCCACTCACAAGGATTTGGTCGGCCTGAGGCTATAGTAGAAGACAGTTGCCCAAGGTGCCACACAGTGAGACTGAACCCGGAACCATGTGATTCGTAAGCAAGCTACTTATCACACAGCCACTCCTACGCCTATATATATATATATATATATATATATATATATATATATATATATATATATATCATTTATACATACACATATACGTCTGTATGTATGTATATATATGTATATATGTATGCATGTGTGTATATTTACATACATACAGGCATACATATGTTGCATGTAATTGGTAAGAACTAATCCAATCCTCGATATACGTGATAACTTCTCTAGATAGAAATAAACTTGTAGCAGTGAAGAGAAATAAAGTTATCATAAAGATTATTACATTGCATTTGTATGATAAAATTTCGAGTCCTGTCTAATGAAATATCCAAGACAATACTGACTAAACGACTCCATAGTTCTGTTAACTAAAACCTCGTCGAGAATTATATAAGCAATTTGATCCTCTACACTAAGCCTTATTTAATTATGATACCGTTTACTCGAATTACTGATTTAACATATCTCAATAAAGAATCACGTTGAGAATTAATGTTATGAATCAGGAACAATACCAAGAGAAACTGTCATGTGCCAGGATTAATTGACGTTTGGTTAACTAAATGTGAGATATTTCAAGGATGAAATATGAAATGGAGATTTTAGAGTTACTCTCGGAAGGTGATTAACTTTAAAGACAATTATAATTACTAGAGTATCGCACTAGAATAAAATTAGATGAAACTCTATTCCTAAGTTTCGTTTATAATTGAATAGATATATATGAACCTTTGCAATAAAGTATATATAATTTGATCTTACGAATGTTAATATTGCATACAGATGCTGTACATTCTAATGCTGGCTTAACTTTGTTTGTCTTTTGCCACCATGAGTTCAATAACCTAAGCAGGATTACACGCAATGAATTATATACGTTTGACTATATTTTTTTTTCCCGCAATTCCTTGACTAGCTCACCTATAAGAATAACTTATTTTTTCCTCAAACCTTTTGAGCGTTGTGGCAAGAGAAGTTAACGCGACTGGATGCTGAAAATCCGATACCGTTTTGATTCCCTTCTCAGAGTATTTCCCAATTCCTCACGATTTTCACATATGTGAAATATATGGAATTTGCATTTCCCAGGTTTATTGTTTCTTTATATTTTCCGTCCTGTCTACAAGATGTGATGCATAGAACATATTTTCCAGGCATTCGTGTATCAGATATGATATACATTTCCAACCTTTCCTGACCAATAGAGTGACTTGGGGCTCATGAAAAAGTTTTATATTACTCAGAACGAATGAAACAAGGGCTAACTAAAATATCTTAAAAGCAAACTTTGATGTTTAAGGGAAACATATGAAAATGCTTTGGGGAGGCAAATGTTTAACATCCAGGAGATTTCTACTTCGACAAGGAAACGCATTTCACTTTGCAAACTTATTGATTCGAGCAGTATAAATTCCTACCATTTAATATGTAATTTTATCAAATCACTTTTGGATATACTATGGTCATTTTAGCTGGTTACATCTGTACACTAGAGATATTGAGCCGACCGTCCACTTTTGTAAAACAATTATTTAGTGTTAGTGGAGGCGCGTGGTTTAGTGACTAGGGTGTTGAACACATGATCGTAAGGTTGTGGTTTCGATTCCTGGACCGAGCAATGCGTTGTGTTCTTGAGCAAAACACTTCATTTTACGTTGCTCCAGTCTACTCAGCTGGCAAGAATGAGTAATCCTGCGACGGACCGGCGTCCCGTCCAGGTGGGGAATTTCTACGCCACTGAAACCGGGAAACTGGCCCTTATGAGCCTGGTATGGCTCGAGAAGGAACATTAGTTCGTGTTACGATTACACAACACAGAATCATTGATACCAGTAATTACATGTCTGAGGTTATACGAAATTTCACTAATACTTATCACCTGCTTATTTTATTTGCGTACGAGTTTTGGATTTGTCATATCGTGGTCGGCAAGATACTAAATGGATGTTAACATCACAGAATTATGACAAGATCTGAAAGAAAATTATGTGCAATGTAAACAACCAAGTGAATGCATATAGTTTTATGTGAGGATAGTATCGTCTTACACTTTAATTTTTATTTCTCTATATTTCCCCATTTCACTCAGTTTATGCAGAATCAAAACTAATATATAACAATTGCAACAGTTTTATCTGGTATTGTTGTAAGGTGTACGGGCATCTTTATCTGTGATAATTATTGCTTTTGGTGTATTAGCTCCTTGTATACGCTTCTTAAACTCACAACTTACGCCTAAAAGTTATTTATTTCGAGACATGTATCATCACCTTTCTAATTCTCTTGCCTCTCAAATTGTTAGCCTTCGTTTAATTAAGCACAGACGTCTAACTACGTTTCCACAAAGCTTTCGGCATTCCCTATTCACGCCAATTCTCACTCTTCCGTTTCAATACTTTCTCATTTATTCAAATATACTCACAGTGATAACAAAACCTTTTCTGCACTCTTTATACCCCGGGCGACGAGAGAAACCGGAATCTTCAGAATATTCTCTTGAAACTGCAACTGAACACAGGCAGTATTCCCTCGATTTTCTCTACATGAAGTATATACGAGGAACGATCGATCTAAACGAGGTCAACCTGGCCAATTACTCTATTTCTCACGGACGTTCCTACATGCACTTAGTTCGTCTTTATAAATTCATTTCTAAACGAGAATAAAAGGGGCAAACGGATACGACCATGACAGATGAATCTGATGAAATTTTAGGTGCCATTTTGGCCTGTATACAACAAATAGTCTTCCAGGAGATCCTTGCAAAATTCTAAGATATACTATGGCCTTCAGCAATCTTCCATTGTAAGAGATGCAAAGACGCTACAGCATAGACTAAAAGAAGATCGTCGAAAGATTGAGAATTAGAATCTCATGTAAAGCAAAAAGTGCTTAAATAGAAAATATAGAGATATAAAAATAATATCAAACATAGAGATAAGTACCAGAATATTTAGAATACCGGGAAAAATGCTTTGTGAGAAATATTGGGTTGTCCGGAAAGTTCGTGCCGATTTTTAAAAGAAAGAAAAAGGTCAATAAATATTTGCCATTACATTTTTAATCAACCAAATATGAACCACTGTGTTGCACAATGCGTCTCCATCTTTCCTTTAAATTGAAAATACCCTCTTCCCTGAACTGAGGCGGTTTCATGGCAATGAATTCATCAACGTATCTTTTTACGTCATCCAAGGAATTGAAAATTTTACTATTAAGACTATTCTGCAGACATCTGAATAAGTGGAAATCCGAAGGAGCAATATCTGGTGAATATGGAGGGTGGGGTAACACATCCCAGCCGAGCTGCAGCAAATTTTGTCTGATTCCCAATGCAACAAGTGTCGAAAATGAACTTTCTTATCTTCCATTTTAAAGGGTTACAGAATTAACACAGGTTATAGGAACATAAACCTTCTTCCACGAAAAGATAGCTTAAACTATGCTCTAAATGGAGGTGTAGTCAAATCCTATTTTATGGACTCAAACATGTTCTAAAATAAATCGAAATTTAAGCTACTATAAATCGGCACGAATTTTCCGGACAACCAAAATTCAAAATTGGACATTTATATTAATGTTAGACAAGACTATGTTACACAATATAAAAAAGACAGGGAACACAATAAAACATAATATTTTTTAATGTCACCTGCTGAAATAAAAAAAGATGTACATGGCCACGTAGTTTGCTGGAGATGAAATATTATTACAAATAACAACTGGATGACGTAAATGAATCATGGTAGAAGAGAGAACAAACAAAAGTATGACTTTTAAACATATTGTATTGTATACATGCGTAATTATATATATATATATGTGTATGTATGTATGTATGTATGTATGTATGTATGTATGTATGTATGTATGCATGTGTGTATGTATGTATATGAGTGTGTGTGTGTATGTATGTATATGAGTGTGTGTGTGTATGTATCTATCTATATGTGTGTATACACCGCAGATGCACAAACACATACATACACATATACTCGTTTATTTTTAATAGCCGAAAACATGAGTACTAAACGCCATACCAGAGATTAACTATATATTTTATTTTGATCGAATCAGCTTCTTGCTACTCTGGTGTCCCAAATGTGAGTGCCCAGGCCATTCAGTCGTGTTACCCACAGCTAAAACTCAGAGTAGTAAAAGATTGAATGAAGCAAAATATTGTATTTGTAAATATATTGATAAAAAATAAATGCGCCCTTTTTAAAGCCTAGTCAGGCTCATGAGCCCGGTTTCTATGGCGTATGTGTTCCCCAGCAGGACAGGATGCCAGTCCATCGCAGCGTTACTCATTTTTGTCAGCTGAGTGGACTGGAGCAACATGAAATGAATTATTTTGCTCAATAACACAACGCATCGCACGGTCCAGGAATCGAAACCACATTCTTACCATCATGGTGCTGATACCCTAACCACTAACCCACGCGTCTCTACTATATATTGATAGAAAAGGTAATATAACAAAAGAATGAAAGAGACCTCGGTATTATGTAAATAGAGAGGAATTTATCTGTAAATATAATGTGACAATTATTTGGTAGCCATGATAAAACTCCGAGTTTCGTATGTCGGGGCGGAAAGTCCACGCCGCCATCTCTTCAGTTATCCGGCCATCGAAAAAATACTATGAAAATGACCGTTAAACAAATGGGAATTACTGTATGATTGACCGTTATTAAGACAAAAGAGCTATTCGAATAACTGCTGAGGGGAGGGAGTAAAGCTAAGGGAGTTAAAACGTTCATAGTATTCGCGTAAGCGAGCATGTCCATACTTATATGTGTGTGTGTGTGTGATTGTATGCATGTGATTATAAGTAAAGGTAAGATCCAAGGACACAGGTGTTGAAAGCTAGTAAGCTTCGAGCAGTCTGTAGAATGTATTAAAAAATATCTTTTAGGAATGACAGGGATTTTTTGACAAAGAAGGGTTTTATTGACAAAATGTTTCCCCTATCGAAGTGTGATGAGGTGAAACACATTATTTCATAGTTCACGGAGCTCATGTTGTTAGGACTGTCTGGTCCACAATATATTTAGTTGTGAATAAAAAGTTCAAATTTGTTTCATCTTTCCAGTTTTTCTGTTAATTTTTTTATGAATCCATGTAGATTATCATAAGCGTTTCTGAACAAGAAATGCGCTCAAGTTGTTAGGACTGTCTGGTCCACAATATATTTAGTTGACTATATCTTTCTACACGCTTATGGAATGTAGAACGTTGTATTTGCAAAAAACACTGCAAATGAATCTTAGACCGATTCACCTCAGGTCTTTCAGTCAACATAGAAAATTTAGCTGAATCTTCCAAAGGGCTATTCATTAGATTTGGAAGGAATGTTATCTCTATTTTTTTTAGAGGAAATAATGCATAAGAACCATATCTTTTTTTCAAATGCACCTATTGTTGGTACAAAAATAATAGTGTATGTTTGAGCTGGTATGAACAAGGAGAGAAGAGACATTTTAACCAATGAAGACGACTGACCTTTATTTTCTTCCCTGACGCTGCGATCTTGTCACCGACGCATTATTCTTTTCTGTTTAGAACAGGAGTCAGAGTGTATATATTTTATGTTGCCTTATGTATCTGACTGAAAGTATTTTTGACCACAAAAGAGTTCTTCGTCTTTCGTTCTATCTAATTTGAATTAAGTTAGAGATATTTCATATAACATATTTTAGATAATTTTATTCGTTGCTGAATGTGGTGTATATGGATTCATTCGCTCATTGTTCCGGAACTCTTACAGTTTATCTCGTGTACTTCTTTTAGCGAGTTTCATGCAGCGGAACCAGCAAACTTCCTAAGCAAATAAACAAACCAGTGCCAACGACAGAATGCGATTGTTCTCGCATCTTGGCTTATTCAATGTCATATTCATTTGATCCTCCACGTTCTGATGATACAGACATGCAATATTCAAAACATCTAATGTCAAAACGACTGTTGTCTTAACAAACATTGAGGGGGTAACGTATAAACATTAATTAACACGCAAGACATAATTGATTGTTTTCCATATTTCTAATACTGATTCAAAAACACAGATTCTGCGTGAGGCTACAACTATACATATATATACTCTTTTACTCTTTTACTTGTTTCCATGCTGGAGCACCGCCTTTAGTCGAGCAAATAGACTCCAGGACTTATTCTTTGTAAGCGTAGTACTTGTTCTATCGGTTTCTTTTGCCGAACCGCTAAGTTACGGGGATGGAGACACACCAGCATCGGTTGTCAAGCGATGTTGGGGTGTGTGTGACAAACACATACACACAAACATACACACACACACACACACGCACATATACATATACACATATACGACAGGCTTCTTACAGTTTCCGTCTACCAAATCCACTCACAAGGCTTTGGTCGGCCCGAGGCTATAGTAGAACACACTTGCATAAGCTGCAACGCAGTGGGACTGAACCCGGAACCATGTGGTTCGTAAGCAAGCTACTTAACACACAGCCACTCCTACAACTAGGATATATATATATATTGGTTATATATCTTAAATTCTGAAAATTTTATCAACCACTGAAGCATGAACGGCTGTCGACCCCGATGTAAATTTGAATTCTGAACGTAAAGTTGCGTTATGAATTACTATCTTTAAAACAAACTGCTTTTGGTGACATTCACATATATTATGTATTTTATTTTCAGTGCAAAGATCAGAATTAATTCTTCAAAACTGTACTGAAAGTCTCTAGTTGTGATCTGAGAGTTTATGCCTAATTTATGAGTTTCGTAAGTATTAGACGAGAGTTATAGAGAATTCTAAATATGCCAGGATGTGTTAAATTGAAGAGAGAAACAAGAAAATAATAACTTAATAGAAACTGAATTAAATATAAAGAAAACAAAAAAGCAGTTGGGTATTGAAATATTTTCAACAGAAAATATTTACAAAGGGAGATTTATCAAATATTCATAACTACCTTGCTTTGAAGATAAACAATTTTATTCGAAAATTCAACGAATAATGCCGAAATATTATTATATATATTCAATATTAACATCTTAAGTAATTCGGCGTCTAATCAGCATGGTTCTCTTCTAAGAGGGTTTCTTTACATAATTTGTATTTACAACATTTTTATACCGACAATTCGAGTTTCCGAATCAATTATTAATAGTTCACATGTGAGAACTATGTTTATTCCATGTTTCCAGTTAATTAGCTCCATGTTAAATATTTAAATTTAATCTTGTGACGTAACTTGTTCGTTAACGCAACAGGGTACACAGTTCGTGTGAACCTAGCCGAGTCTAACAAACATTTAATTGTCATACTCTTTTACTTGTTTGAGTCATTTGACTTCGGCCATGCTGGAGCACCGCCTTTAGTTGTGCAAATCGACCCCGGGAATTATTCTTTGGAAGTCTAGTACTTCTTATATCGGTCTCTTTTGGCGAACCGCTAAGTTACGGGGACGTAAACACACCAGCATCGGTTGTCAAGCAATTTTTTTTTGGGGTGGGGGCAAACACAGACACACAAACATATAACGTATAAGCAGTGCGTAATATTAAAAATCTTTGTTGAGCTAGTGGAATTGATTGGGTGTCGAAAAACAATCATTGCGGAATTTCTACCGACTCATTACATTCTGAGCTGCAATTCTGCTGAGGTTAGCCTTATCTTTCATCCTTTTAAGATCGATAAGATAAGTACCGCTTATGTACTCGGGTCAAGGAAATGAAGTTACCCGCTCTCCTCAAAAATGCTGGCCTTGCGCTAAAATTAGAATTTTCTATGGAGAGGTGACTTAACCGGGTGTAGACAAGTTTTATTATCGAATATAAATCATAAAATAGATGGAGAGTTTTAAATTGGATACAAAAAATTCACGGGTATATTCATATTCAATTCCTTTCTTATAGCTTGCAATTTTGCATCTACCCAGGTTATACTTTATATTCATTTTATCGATAACTAATAGTAATTTCGTCGAGTCAAGTTACTCCTTTAGACAATTCTTCTCCTCTACACATATGACATCAGCTAATATAACAAATAATTTTTCTCAACATTGCGATTATGCATAGAGATAATCGATTCGTAAAACTTCACATCGTATTCCTATAATCGTTTTTACTTTGATTTCTTATGAACGGAATGATATTCATCCAACTATATGAACATGCACAAAAATAGTGGACAATATAGGCGCAGGTGCGACTGGGCAGTAAGAAGCTCGCTTCCCAACCACATGGTTCTGGGTTCAGTCCCATTGCATGGCAGGTTGAGCAGTTTTTCAAAAATACTCTCTGAAAAGTGAGCATCCACCGGGCCACAGTTTTTTAAGAAATAACATCCAAATATAGACCCAACCGTACTTTATGGTTTTAGATAGAAACAGGTCGCATTCGAAAATACGGATAATACAGTAACATATGCTTAGGAAAGGCAACATAGTTAAGGTTTCATCCCGTTTGAATAAAATGTAAGACTATTCATGAGAGACCACATGCTAAAAAACGAAATCGAAACGATTACTTCTTTTGAATTAGATGACTAATTAGAAAAGAATGTCAGTAAAAGCAACATATATGCTTTCGAATGTTGTAACAACTTCATTCCACGTGTGAATTCTTCATAAGTACCACTACTTAAAACATGTAATGGTAGCGCAGACTGTTACAAAATATTAATCCAATATGTTCAAACTGAGGTCAATAGGGACAAATGAGTGCAGTTTTAGAAATCTGACGTTACGCAATCTTTCATTTGTCTAATATAAACAGCTGGATAAAACTGTTTTTTTAATATAAAATCGTGACGTCCAGAAGGCCGAAGTCTTCTTGGCGTCACATGATAAATTGCATAATTATTTTCAAGATAATAATTGATGTTATTCTGCTTTATCTTTATAACATAGATTTTAAAGAAGTTGTTACTAGCAACAGTCATCTATATTAAACCAAGCATTATAAGTGCATACCTACGTGGTATACCAGGAAGTTGTCTCTGGTATGCACATATATGAGTTGAAATGAGAAATATTTAACCTCCGTTGTTGTTCAATAAATAAAGTCATGCATATCATTTTTGGTAACGATAGTGGCTGTCATATACTAAACGGAATGAATAATAATAACTTTATTCTAACATCAAAGCTTCAATGTATCGTTTGACATGCTAGAAATAGTAACAAATCTTTAAATCCCATCAAAATAGGTGGATATATCGTGGCATTCCGTCGGTTACGGAAATTAACGTGCAAGTGGCCGAGCACTTCACAGACACTTAGTTCTCGGGGAGATTCAGCTTGATACAGAGTGTGACAAGGCTGGCCCTTTGAAATACAGGTACAACAGAAACAGGAAGAAAGAGTGAGAGCAAGTTGTGGAAAAAGAGTACAGCAGGGTTCGCCACCCCCACCACCCTGCCGGAGCCTCGTGGAGCTTCATGTGTTTTCGCTCAATAGACACTCATAACGCCCGGTCTGGGAATCGAAACCGCGATCCTACGACCGCGAGTTCGCTGTCCTAACCGCTGGGCAATTGCGCCTCCACAGGTGGATATATACTGCTACATGAAATATGCCGGTGTATAATTTGGTGTAGACAAACTTTGAGAATTTGCTAGCGAATCAAAGAAAATGCTTAGCTGCGTTTCTTCCGGATTATGTTCTGAGTTCGCATCCTACCGATGTCGACTTTTCCTTCCGTCATTTGGGGTGCGATAGAATAAATACCAGTTGAGCATTGGGGTAGATGTAATCGATTTCCACATGTCCTTAAAGTGGCCGGACTTGTGCCAAAAGTTAGAATTACCAAATGTTGACTGGACGTGTATTTAGATGTGAAGCAGTAAAGAATTCAAATTTCTGCAGGACACATTCCTGTGGCAAAAGAATAAAATGTTCCAGCAACCGTAATTCCAACAAAAACAACAACAATAACAACAGCTAAAAGTACGAGACGTCATAACTAAAAAGACAGATTTACCGTGATGGAAAACCATAAGTTACATGCTTCAGAACAAGTTTCACACTAGACTGTACATGCAATCAAATTATATATATATATGCATTCATAGGAGTGAGTACGACATATTGCAAAACTTACAAAAAACATTACTAATGGTGAAAACTTAAACAGGAGACGGACTGTCGACTTCAGTAAAAGCAAAGAGAAAGCACGCATTTACAAGCGAAACTACAAACCCTACAGTAAGTAGATTACTGCAGTCTGAGTGGATTTAGCTTTAAATGTAAATCAAATTACAGTGAGTTTAACAGAAGCCATAGAATATTTCTAGTAAATTTTCGAAAATAATGAACAGCATTCTTCAATTGCATCTGAATATAATTTTCCTTTCTTGCAATTATGTATCTGACCCTTGTGTTTCTTAGGATAATAAGATTTCGATCAATTACAAGCGCCGATTAATGATGTGGAAGAAAGATGTCTGACAGAAGCCGGCTTTGATTGTCCAAGACATTGTTCGCGACTTCAATACCCCTTGTTTTCAATGCATCATTAGTTATTCAATGCTATAATCAGTGTATTTGAAATTAATAAAGTATTAACAATCAAAAGGATTGAAATATAAGACAAGAAAACTTCATACACACACAGACACTCACACATAAACGAACATAAGTGCCTACGTGCATACGTACTGAGCGCGCTCGTATGTATATATATATATATATATATATATAATATATATATATATATATATATATATATATATGCATATATGTCTTTATACTCATATATGCATACATACACGTATGCATATATATATATGCAAATTTCTGTGAGGGTATACAAGCATATGTTTAAATACATACATACGTACATACAGCATATACATACATAACAAGAATAGAACAACTAAGGTTTTTCACAGTTGATTACTCCGCGTTGTATGGTGCGGCTTATTCAAAACAATATTTTGTGTTTGGTTTAATAAACTGCATGTTTATGTGTGCTTGATCATTTGCTGAATATGGGGCTCATAATGATATAAGATTCTGATATGTAAATTCACACACACTCGGCGCACGCATGCACACACGTATGTGTGTATAAAGCTATATGTGAATGCATGCTTACGCACGTAGTCTGGTATATATACAAATACATATGCATAATACATACGTACATACATATATATATACATATACATATATATATATTGTTTGAAATGGTGTATATATATTGTATATTGCATGTATATATATATATATATATTATATATATATATATATATATATATATATATATATATAATTGATCAAAATAAAAACATGATGCGAAGGATTCAGCGGTACATATGTTTCGGGCCTTTATTAGACAGATTTATAACAATGCATAATGTATGTCTGTGGCCTTCTTCAGCCGCGCACAACAGCTTCCACAAGGACATGTGTTACATCAAAAATTCTTGGTTGGGGATGCAAATCCTCTCATTCGCGTACGACATAATGCGGCAGCAGCATAGAATTGAAGCGTCCATCTCTTTCTTCTAGAAGAAAGGATTTGCATCCCCAACCAAGAATTTTTGATGTAACACATGTCCTTGTGGAAGCTGTTGTGCGCGGCTGAAGAAGGCCACAGACATACATTATGCATTGTTATAAATCTGTCTAATAAAGGCCCGAAACATATGTACCGCTGAATCCTTCGCATCATGTTTTTATTTTGATCAATTTACTCCACCACCTACACCACCAAACGGTATACACAGGTGCTTATAATTATCAAGTACTCACCCCGAATTTCTATATATATATATATATATATATATATAATAATAAATATTAGGGAATAAATCCAAATTTACAGGGAAAAAAATCAGATTTAGGATGAAATCCAATTTTATAGTAAAATATTATAAAATATTATTAGAGACAAAACCACTATTTTGCAAAACAAACAAGGAAAGACTTAATCAATACATCAAATTTTAATAAATAGTCAAAAAAACCGCCACTACAATCGTTTCTTGTCTTGATCGACAATCTTCAGGTGGACTTCCAATCCCAACTTCTGTATGCTGAATGCCAAAATTATCAAGTTCATCAGCTATACCTTTAGAGCCAACAAGATAAACTTTGCCTTTGAAGTTGCATTCATGAAGGTACAATGCTGCAACATAAGCTGTACTGATGATTTCACTCTCTTTTACTTCAAAACCTAACTGTGAGAATTTAATACAATAAGCTTTTCTAGATTTGGTACTATTATTGGTTACAAATAACACATTCTTTCCCAGTTTCTTCAACTTTTTAACAGTATCTGATGCTCCAGGGATAGGTTCCAAATGTCTCCATAAAACACCGGTTTTGTCATTGCTGTTCACTGACTTTGAATCAACACCGATTTCCATATGGTGTTGGATCTAATAGTACCCGAGTGAAAAGATTGCATGCAAGGGAGGTAAGCAGTTCATCGCAGTCGAAAAGAAATGTATCAACATGTGCAAGGAGATAATTCATGTGGTTGCCATCCAGTCATTATATTTGGACTAAAGTTGTTGCTGCAGCATGACCGTAGTCAAATGGTTGAAACAAGTGAAAAAGAATGAAAGAATATATTACGTATTTAGTATACATACATATATACATATGTACACACACGCTCACATATACATACGTATATACACACACATACAGACACACACACACACACATATATATATATATATATATATATATATATATATCAAACACTGCACACATATACACACATATACGTGTGTATGTGTGTATGCATGTATATACATGCCTATACAGAATACACGCACGCGCGCTCGCGCACGTGTGCATAACATGAGTGAATATTTTTGCTGTTCTCTCTAGCATGAAGAGCCATCATGTGTATACCCTATTGTAATGATTGGAGAGATTGAAAGATGAAAGCGTGTACCCATGTTGCAGATGCCATCTCAGTTATATAATTATAGCGTGGATGTGTGTTGCATAAGCTCTCTCCCCGTGTTTGCGAGAATAATCATGAATCGACCTATATTAGCATAAATCCATCATTATTTAAAGCTGCAAAATCACTGTTCTTCTTTTATAAACATCGATGAGCAGTGAGGCAGCTGAATTTCATATACCCACTGAATCTAATCACTTTTACTGAGGCATTTAAAATATGCTTTTGTATTCAGTACATATTTTCAATCTGATGCTATCGTCAGTCAAACAATTTCTTTTTGTCGTCACCCCCATTTGTATTGTTCTCTGTCTCTTACTCTCTCTTTCACCTATCTTATCGCTATCTTTCTTTCCCTCATCTCTTTCCCGTCTCTCTTTCTGCCACTTTCTCAATTGCTGCCATTTAATTTTCTAAATTTCTCTCGCTTGCCGTCGTATTTCTATAGAAGGCCTCTCAGAGGGTGAAGGATAAATATGTGCGATATATAGTTGAACACTCATGAAATTATTACCCGACAGTTTAACAGCCACACATGGAAATGTTCAATATAAGAAACCGTGCACAGATACAGTCTTACATACTTAGTCATACTTACACAAAAACGCAAGCAATACATTTACGGAGACTAACAAACATACACATGCGTATATACACATATTCACGTATATACATCCTTCCACAGCTACACATATGTTAATATATATACATAGGTATATCTATACACACACATATGTATGTATATATATAATATATATATATATGTATATATATTTATATATATGTATGTTTGTGTGTATGTATATGTATGTGTGTGTGTATATATATGTGAGAGAGTGTATATATAAATGTGTGAATATATGAAACCATACAGGTGCGATCATGAACGCATAAGCAAACATATTCGCACATACATAGATATTCATATGTGAGCGTACCCTTCTTTCACATACATAAACACATTTCCGTACACACACACATACAAACACAAATACACACGCACATACACATACATATATATATATGTGCGCACATACATATACATATATATATATGTATATATATATATATGTATATATATATATATATATATATATATATCAAACACTGCACACATATACACACATATACGTGTGTATGTGTGTATGCATGTATATACATGCCTATACAGAATACACGCACGCGCGCTCGCGCACGTGTGCATAACATGAGTGAATATTTTTGCTGTTCTCTCTAGCATGAAGAGCCATCATGTGTATACCCTATTGTAATGATTGGAGAGATTGAAAGATGAAAGCGTGTACCCATGTTGCAGATGCCATCTCAGTTATATAATTATAGCGTGGATGTGTGT
>NC_043008.1:39386503-39396503 GCF_006345805.1 Octopus sinensis
GGTAAGCCTGTACATTGTCTGCCAAGACACCCTGTTTATGTACATGCATACATACATACATACATACATACATACATACATACATACATACATACATACATACATTCATATATATATATATATATATAATATATATATATATATATATATATATATATATAATATATATTATATATATATAGATATATATATAATATATATTTCGTTTTGGGGTTTGGTTTGCAAGATTCTTCATATGAGTTCGTGTGTTGAAGCATATTCTGTTGTGTCTGGGGAGAGTCATTCTCTTTTACTGCCTTATTATTTAACACACTCACCAGTAAAATTTCCACTTATTTCTTATTTTTATTTTCCTAAAATTTTCGTTGCGTCTTGCAACCTTTTCAATAGTCTTGAAAATAGTCTTGAAAAGGTTGCAAGACGCAACGAAAATTGTATAAAAATAAAAATAAGAGATAAGTGGAAATTTTACTGGTGAGTGTGTTAAATAATAAGGCACTAAAAGAAAATGGCTCTCCCCAGACACAACAGTATATATACATATACACATTTCAAAATGTGACCTCGTGTGTACCGTTGGCGATTTTTTTTCCTCTGTCTTCCCTTCTCTGAATCTTTCCTTCTCCTATGTTTCCGACGAAGAGCTCCGCTCGAAAAGTTAAACCCTCCTTTTTTTCCTTCTTTCCTGAGCGTCCAATAATTCTATATTTGTTCCATGTCCTCGCGTTGTTGTTTCTTTGTGCTTTCTTGTTTGGATTAACTATATATATATATATATATATATATATATATATAGATACACACATACTTTATTGTGTATTAAGAGCACCATTGATTTTATGTTAAGAAATAACTCAACAAATATAAATCCTGTCATATGCAAACATGGCTGTTTAATTCAAACAGAGGAACACCGATGGTTTCATGGGATAGGCTTCTCTGCTGTTGAAGCATTCCTTATCATGATACCGATGGAAGCCTTAATACACAAATGAAAATCTTTATCCACCAATGTGCTTTTCAGCGCTTATTTTCATTGTTTGACGTACATACCAAAAACATATACAAGCCCACACACACACACGCATACATACATACATACATACATACATACATACATACATACATACATATATATATATATGTATATATATATATATATATATATATATATATATATTATATATATATATATAATATAATATATATATATTATATATATATATATATAGATAAATATTTATATATATATATATATATATATTATATATATATATATATATATATGAAAAAACAAGTCAAAAAAGAAAAGCTAAGATGATTTTATAGTGAAATCTTTCAGTACCGGTTTCGGCCATTTTGAGACCTTCAACTGTAACGATTAAATAATTAAATTTAGAAAAATTAGAAAAATTAGAAGAAAGGTTTTTTTAAAGGAATACTTCCATAGTAGTGTTCAGATATAGGTTGCATTCTGCCTTCTCTGACTCCCTTGTTTGCACTTGTGTATTCGAGGTCGTTGTGAGTTCTTGAGGGGGTGGGAGTGGGAAAATCTGGGCTGGTCAGTGGCGACCGGCAGTCGCTGCGTAGGCGTTATACTTAAAGACATTAGTGACAAGGTTGAGGGGTAGAAGGTGGAGAAGTAGAAGAAGAAGAAGAGAAGATGACGGTGCCGATGATGAGACGATGAAGAAGAAGAAGGAGAAGGAGAAGATGACGATGATGATGGTGGTGATGACGATGACGACGATGATGATGATGGAAGAGAAGAAGAGGAAGAAGAGAAAAAAAAACAGAGAAGGGAGAATATGAATGGGTGAAGATATAGCTGTGATGGGGCGATTAGTAATGGATTCTATGGAATGTAATATTTGTGTGTGTATATATATTTCTTTTATTCTAAGTTGAGGTATATTAATTGTTTGTCGTAGACCCGTTAAGAAGTGGCCTGTATTTTATAATAAAGAGATTTTCTTTACTTATTCGTGGTCTCGAGGTTGTATCGTCCCTAAATTGGTAGAGGGGGAAAATTCTGAAGTTTGGTGTTTTTTTGTTGGCGCAAGTATCTATGTGTTGGCTAAAAGCTATTTTTCTGTTTTGGGGAATTTTTATCTGGGATCTGTGCAGGGCCATTCGTTTACGCAAACCATTTTTTGTTTGGCCTATGTACTGCTCTTGACCACCCGGAGCAGGTTAGTGAGTATATTAGGTTCTCCGAAGCACATGTGAAGTTGCTTTTCACTGTAACCGTTGTCCCTGTTTGAAGGAGAACTCAGAACCCTCGATTAGATAGTCGCATATCCCGCAATTGGGTCTTCCACATTTTTTTACTGTCGGCTTCTGTGTTGAAGAGTGAATTCGGGCTTGTGTTAGGAAGACTTTTCATGGATCTAGGCTGTCTTTTGCTTTTTATGATCGTGTGTGTTTGGAGGATTGTGTTCATTCTGTGGTCTTTTTTTAGGAGGGGTATGTTGTGGAGGATGGTGCCGAAGGCTTCGTTATTGAGAGGGTTGTGTGGAGTGGAGATGTATGGTAAGGCTTTTGGTTGTAGGTTTTTCTTTGATTTGGGATGTCTCAGTTCCTTGATGTTAAGTTGAAGGGCACGTTGAATGCACTTGTCAATAAGTGAAGGTGGATAGTTCCTGGTGATAGGGTATCTTTTAGTTCTTGTAGTCGTGTGTCTCTGGTGTTTGCGTTAGAGACTATAGTGCATATCCTTTTTGCTAGATTGAAGGGGATATTCATCCTGGTGTGTCTGGGGTGGCATGAATTGAATGGAAGATATTGCTTAGAGTCTGTAGGCTTATAGTATATGTCTGTTTCTATTATATTATTAGCTTTCTTAATGAGGATATCGAGGAAGGGAAGTTGTTGCTGGCTATATTCCATCGTGAATTGGATGTTTACGTCCAGCCCGTTTAAATTTCCTGGAATTCTATGAGTTTTTCTATATTTTTATGCCAAAGAATGAAACAGTCATCTAGATATCTCTTCAGTTGTTTTCTATGTAGATGGAGAAAGGGCTGCCATATCTTTCTAGAACCTTACGATACAGACTGATCTCTAGGTATCCTATGACTAGGTTGCAAAGGAGGGGGCCATTCGTGTACCCATCGCAGTCCCCGATTTTTGTCGGTAGAAGTTGTCATTGAAGGCGAAGAAGTTATTTTCCAGGATGAATTTAACCCCTTCTATCACGAATCCTTTTTTGATGCGGTGTGGTAGTTCGTTGCGTGATTCTCTAGCCAGAATTGGATTGCCTCTAGTCCTAGGTTGTGGGGATATTGGAGTAGAGGTTGACTACCATCGAAGGATACCAGTATGGTGTTTTGGTTTATAGTATTCGGTAGGTGATTGAGCATATCTAAGTCGTCCCTTATATAGCTTTTGACATGTTTGAGGAGTGGTTTTAACAGGGTGTCTAAAAAGTTATATATATATATATATATATACATATAGGTATGCATATATTTTTAAGTGTTTCATGCGAGAGCGTACACATTTATGTATTTATGATTTTTTTGTATCTTGTTATTTATATACAAAAGAGTGATATAATGTAAACATTGTTTACCAAATATAAATGCATGCACACACATACACACACACACACATGAACTTATTTACTCCCATCATGGAACCGAAATGTAAATATATATATATAAATCTTAAAATTTATTTATACTCTCTTTGCTATTCAAGTTATCAAACTAACCACACTCAGGAATGGACTACACTTGTCAACCTAATGAAACCTTAAAAGCCGACATATCTATGTATATATATGTATATATATATATATATATATATATATATAAAATAGTAATGCAATACGAGAGTATTGCTTTCCAGTAAAGGATAGCCCGTGAGGGTAAACTTATACATAAAAGTAAATAAATGGCACAACGAAGCACCGATATTTATTTACTTTTATGTAGATATATATATATATATATATATATATATATGAATATATGTATGTGTGTGTGTGTGCAGTCGCGTCGCTTAGTGGTTAGGGTGTCAGCATTATGATCGTAACATTGTGGTTTCGATTCCTGGACCGGGTGAGGCGTTGTGTTCTTGAACAAAACACTTCATTTCCCGTTCCTCCAGTCCACTCAGCTGGCAAAAATGAGTAACACTCTGATGGACTAACTTCCTGTCCAGCTGGGGATCACATACGCCATTGAAACCGGGAAACAAGGCCCACGAGCCTGGCTAGGCTTTAGAAGGGCGCATTTATCATATATATATATATATATATATATACATCCCCAAAAAGAAGAAAGCAAAGAAAATCCTTTAATACATCTTTAATGATTACAAAGCAATAACCCAGGAACTAGTCCACAGATGTTGGTTTTGGGCTAGGTGAGAGTACTGAGCTCCCTACTCGAAAATATAAGGACACAGATAGTGTGTTGTATAGCCAGCCAGTAATGGTGTTTCTTGGGGTTAAAACAACAATAACATCGTCCCTTTCGAGACAGCTACGTTATGTTGGCAAATAGCTTTTACTTTAAAGAACTGCTACTGAATATCTCTCTTTGAGAGATTCAGGAATAATAATATTTTTCCATTTTTTGATCAGTGACTATGTGTCACTTCGAAAACTGTATTCTCGAAAGGTGAATTCCGCAACGCCATATGGCCTAAGCAGCTTCTTGAGTGTCGTAATTGGATTTATGCAACCCAACGTTATGTGAGTTCGTACCTCTGTGATTTTGTATGTCATATTTTATGTTGTATGTTGACCAATTTGCTGTAATTTGAACTGTTGCAAGTCGTGAAACAGTAATTTTGGCAGTCTGTTTTTTTTCCTCATGCTCGAACTCATTATAATAATATATGTGTATATATTCCTGTACTGTCCACTCTTTATGTGATAAGTATTATCGTTATAAAAAATTCATCTGGCCAAAGCAGTTACTGTGTGTTGATAAAGGGCAATAACCCATGAAATAGTCCACAGATGTTGACTTGCGCTAGCGGGGAGTGTTGAACTCCGTGTTCGAAAATGTAAGGACACATATAGTGTGTCGTACAGCCAACTACAAACGATGTTTCTTGGGGCTAAAATAACAGCAACATAGTCTCTTTCAGGACAGCCGCATTACGTTGGAAAATAGCCTTAACATTACATATATATATATATATATATAACAATTGCAGCGTGGAAGGTGCAATTGTTTTCGTTCCAGCACACGATCTCGGATCAAGTCACTCGCTATGCAAGTACATCTCCGTAATACACACACACACACATATATATATATATATTATATATATTTTTATATATATATATATATATATATATATATATATATATATATATATATATATATATATATATATACAAACATATATATATACACATACACTCACACACACACACACATATATATATATATATATATATATATCTTGACGAACAACAAGAAAGTATTAATTTTTGATGACTTTGACTCTAGGCGAAAAACAGATATAGTTGGATTATTTCATCAATTCATTTTTATAGCAGTTATATGCACTCATGTTAGAATCCATTGAATAATTTTGATGGATGTTAATTTTGTTATTAAGAGAATAATAATAAAAAATAAGAATGAAGTCACTTAGCTTTGAACTTTGAGCGCAACAAATTTAATAAATTAATATGTCTAAAGAATACATAGAAATAGAGATTACATAGAATCTTTTACTAAATACATTCAATGTTATCCGAGATACCAACTGAAAAATAAGCATATATTTACGCTTAACACTAAAACATACTTCTAATAAATATACTGCTACTTAAGAATTAGTACGATTTTTGCGAATTAAATGAAAATATAAAATGCGGTCACATAGATAACATTTATGTTTGTAAACGATGGCAGAAGATAAGTTATCATGAAAACATGTATGCACATGATTTAAAAAATGGGGCAAAATTTCGTTTCATAAAAGATAAATCTAAAGGATTCTATATCAGATTAGACATGGCTAAAATGACTAGTATATCTAATCTGTCTTTCTTCATTTCAAAAACCTCTAAATTGGTAGGACTTCAGCAAATATCTTCATCGCATATCTGTTTGACTGGTTGTTAGATTATATATACCAGATATTCATCTCATTGGTGCCATAATGCAAAAAACAAAAAATGACAAAAAAAAAAAAAAAAATACAATCCATTTAACGTCCCTTCCACTGAAGGAAATACCGGTTCCAGATTTACAAGCAGCGATGTCTGTCTCAACGCCTAGTCTTAGAACTTTCATAGACGTTATAATTGGTTTTTGCATCTCCTTAGTATTATAGCACCAGTTTTTGCAACAGTGAATTCTCAGTAAATAGTACGGACAACTAAATTTTTTGCTTTCATTTGTTTCCATTGCATGCCAGTTGTCTTTTATATTTGAAGATTTAATTTTATTTTTGCTTTGTTTGCTCAATATTTCGATTTTTTTTTCTTTTTGCCTTATGGCACCAATGAGACGAATATCTGGTATATATAATTTAACAACCAGTCAGACAGATATGCGATGAAGATACTTTCTGCTGTCCTACCAATTTCGAGGTTTTTGAAAAGAAAAACAGATTAGACTTCTTTATGCAGAAACACGAAGATTTAATAACTTCTCTTTTTCGTTGTAAGGTTTCGGTCTCATTTTCCTGCGTACATTCCATCATGATGGCAATAGTTTTTGCCCTGAACTCTTCGTGTCGATCACGCATTGACACATGTATAAATCTGACAACATTGATATGTTCTACTTCATATTGCTCACATTTTGCATGGCTCTTTATTCTTCGTTTTCAGATTCACAGCTCGCATTCAGCTTATGTTCATACATGTTTTCATGATGACTTATTCTCTGCCATCACTTATGACTTATTCTCTGCTTCCATTTACTGAAAGTTCACCAGTTTCTCGTATTTTCTTTTTGGCTTAAGCAACATTATAACCAGCATGCATACATTCAATTACACACCTGCACTGCGGGATTTGTACATTCGGTGATTGTTTCCATATATATTTTAACCTTAGGCTATAATCGCTGACATTGTTTCTGTCGGATGCTGGAAATACCGACTGTTCACGCTGCACAGCTTCACCTTTCTTCTGTCGTTGAACTTGCTTAACACGGATCATGCGCTTCCCAGTTATTTAAGCTCTTTCCTTTGTAAGACTTCGCTCGGGTCACGGTTTACATCCAGCTTTTTTTCTTTTTTCTTTAGCAGCATGAGATAATTGTAGTATATCCATTAGTTACTTAATCGCAATTTCTCTGCAGAATACGTCAACATAAAGACCACAACTTGCTAAACTTACATCCTGATTCGTTCGTTGTTACGTAACCAGTACAGATGCAAGCATAATGTATGTAGTAGGTCGTTGTCTAGAGTCTAAACACATCAAAATTCCAGCTTAGAACCACTGGCTAATTATATTTATATACTATCTCCATCAACTTCGCGAACATAATTATATCACCATAACAGTTACGTACGCCTATCTATATGTTTTTCGACAGATCTGTTTGGACTGGCAACTTTAGAGAGAAGCGAAATTGAATTTCAGAAGGTTCTGGAAACTTGTGTTCAGAGAATATTAGACTATGAAACAGAGTCACCTTAAGTGTCACACTGCTCTATCGCACAGTTCGCATGTTTAGCGTAACATGCTTTGTATATCATGCTTTGACAAAGACAAAAAAACCCTGTGCTTTGAAGCCAGCACATATATATATATACCAGATATTCGTCTCATTGGTGCCATAATGCAAAACAAAAATAATCGGAATATTGAGCAAACAAAGCAAAAATAAAATTAAAACTTAAAATATAAAAGACACACACACACACACACTCACACACACATATATATATATATATGTATATATGTGTATGTATATATATATATATATACATACATACACGCACACACACACACACACACACACACCACACACACACACACACACACACACACACATATATATCTGTATACATGAGTTAACCCCCCATAAAATTATTTGTCGTATCAAATTTATATAAGCTTTGAACAATCATTATCACATAAAGGTATAAAACACTATTAGTATGTTATGCATTGTAAAACAACAAAAGACATATGTATGATAACATATGTGTCAGTTCAGTGTAATTAAATCATTTTACATATATGTAAACTACAACTGTTGAAAAAATAAATATATGGAAATGCAAAGCAATAATTGTTAGATAATTTACGCTTCTAGAACCCAAACATTTACTTGATTTTTTTTTACGTAATTACCATAACGAAACAAAAATCATATCCCTGTTTAAAGAGAACCCCCCCCCCCAGGATTCACGATATTTCTCTTGGAAAAATCACAAGCAAAGCTCTCAAGAGAATTTTCATTCATTTCATTAATCATTAAAAATTCACATCGGTTAAATTCAATAAGATAATCGAAGAAAGGAACAATGTGTGTCTCTACATTTCAACGTATGATACGTCTTATCTTTTAAAACAATTTTTACATATCGATATTCTAAATTGTATTCTAAATTATATTCCTCGAATATAAGGAAAGGAAAGCGAAACAATTTTCCTCTCTAATATTACAAATAAACAACATTAAAGCAAAAACCACTTTTGTCAATTTAATTTGCAGTGCATAAGTTATAAGAAAATTACGCTGAGGAAAGTGAGTCGGTGAATTTATAACTACAACGAAAGCTAAAGGAAAGAGAAAAATTCCAAATTATAAGGAGACATTATAAAGAGTTTTACACGACTACTTTGAAATATAGAGTTTAAACCTCAACAGATGAATCGAATAAGAAAAACTTGCAAACATTATTTTAGGGGTTTAAATATCTGAATGCTATATAACAACAGCCATATCTAAGACGTTAGCAAATATTTGACTAATTCATTATTTTAGCCGATCTATAGCAAATAATTGACATGCTTATCTATATGCATGATGTATCTACACATACCAAATTTATTGCTAACAATTTGCTTGTCGGAAATATGTTTCTAAGATTTTCCTAAGCGTACATGCTTGCTACCTGACATTTAGTCAGCTCTTGTTTCATACGTTCCGAGTAATATTAAGGTCTTCTTTCATATGCCCCAAGTTATTCTGGTGATTGATAAAAATAACAAGAAATGATTATCATACAGGTTGCATGGGCGCCAAATTGATATTTTCTGTGCATCACATATGATATACATGAATGGTTATTGGTTAGTAATGCAGGTAAAATAGCTTATAAATGTATCTATACATTTTCGGTCAATCAAAGAAAACTAAACAGCAAGTACACTTGATATAAAAATCGCTGATAAGAATGTACCTCACAGACTATATATATATACAACTTAAAGACTCAGCAAAATTTTTATTAAGAAATAGAAATTAAATGCGATAACTAAAATTCATTTTACTTTCGTTCGTCTTTTACAGCGAAGAATAAATACTTATAACGAAATATTTTTCGATTATTAATACACTTACACTCATTGTATCAATAGCAAATACGTTACGAAAATCAAAAACCCCCTTCAATCTTTCATATTCTGTTATATGAAACTTTTAAAATAAATCTACTCTCAATACGTATGAACTTCAAAAAATGCTTAAAACTGCAAGACTACATTGGTAGAACGAGCAATACTTGTGAGAGTCAGATTGTATGGGGGAAAAAAGCACCTGCTTCGCAATGCTTAATGAAACCCAAAACGGAAATAAAGAAGGGAATTTGCAAAGAGTTAATCCATTAAGATTATACCATTACAGGTATATCACTTCTATCGGTAGTATGTATTGAAGAATAGATACCTCAATTTTCAAATGTAAGACGTAAAAAGAGTACATAATTAAAAAAAATATTGGCTAGATGAGAAGTGACGTGACAATGCAGCTCTGACAGATGCTAGTAATGATTCTTGTAGAACTTACGGGTTAGTTACATACATGCATTACTCCATTCACAAGACACATCTAAAGTCCAA
>NC_043008.1:39401503-39426503 GCF_006345805.1 Octopus sinensis
AGTCAAACAAAATGGCTGACGTAATAATTATTCATGTTTTTTTTTATTTTTCTGAGGTAACCTTAACCTCCATTTCCCCGGGCCTCGAAGAAATATATACCAGTAAAATCTGGGGTTGCTCCTAATCGTCTATACGCTCCACAAACATTTGAAACATTATTATATACTATATATTCATATAAATTCCAATATCAATTTAAAGACAAGCGCTGATACTGTTTTGCATTTGTTTACATAAGAATCAAACTGTTGCGAAATGAAAGTCAAATGAGTGGAAATATATGAAATTAAGACTAAAATAAACTATATTTTTAAGGTTCTTGCCATAAAATGAAATAATTAAATTATAAATGTATACATTAATGATTATATAATATAAAACAACAAGCAATACTTTACTTCGTAATTCACTATAGACAATATAATTACAGAATATAAACTTACAGATAATAATATATATTTGTTTAATATGAAAATCGTAGATAATAATAGATAATTACATGATATAAAATACACAAATCTATAAAATAAAGTAATAGATAATAGTAAATGATTATATGATATAAAAATAATACTTAATGATACTGTATCAAATTTTCTGACTGGTAATATCGAAGTTGTAATTTTTATCTTCTAATTGAATAAATACAGGCAGCGAATTAGAAGAGTTTGTTGAGAGTCAGATACTATACCATGTGGAGTTTGTTTCGATTCTCTGCTCTCTGACTTTGAATACCATCGTGGTTAAGTTTGCTTTTAAGTATTCATAAACCGATCAATAAAGTATTGATCAGGACCATTTCTCTCTCTCTCTTCCTCGTTTAGAATCGGCTACTTGAAAAGGTGAAAAAGAATCGTGGTGTGTGCTACTTACAACATCCCTTTCTTTAGACCGGTGACGGTGATCAGTAAAAGGGACGTGCTGACTATTTTCACAGAAAAAACCTGAATACAAAGATTTTTAATTTTGTCGACAACACAATATAGTAGGGCCAGTTGGGCACTGTCTGTGAGAAAAAACAGCACCATGATGCAATTTACTTTGTTAAAAATCGAATATCCAGTAAACATGACGGTGTTTGAAGTGATCACTAGTAATGGCGACGGTACGCCTCCATTCACCTTCCCACACGGCCACAGACTCAACACGTTAGCCTACATCAAGTGCCTGGATGTGGTAGCCTGGACTGGGCCAACAGGGTAGCTGCTGGAAGACCCTATGTCTGGCAGCAGAAATCTGCACTATGCCACACGACAAGGAGGAGAAACCAGTCATGGCTGTGAGAAAATTTCTGCGACCACATAACTCCCCAGTCTGCAACCACCTTGACTATTAGGTGTGGGGCACAGTTAAGCGAGAGGCCAACAAAACTCCTTGTTTTGTTGAACTGAAGACAAGGATTATGGCAGCATTCACCAACATAAACAAGAAAACTGTCCAGAGGAGTTGCAGGCGACTCCGAAGTCATCTAATTAGAGTCAATGGCGATTTTATTGAATGAATTTACTGTTTATTATTTCAAGATATTTGTATGTAATTTTGGTAGATATATAAGTTAAAATGAGAAGTCAGTGTTATTTTCATTTTTGCGTAATTTGTAGGAAAATATATTCACCGCACCCTGTAAATATATATGTATATATAAGTATCACTAAATAAACACACGCACACATACATACTCACACAAACACATGTTATATTTGTAAAACAAATAATTTATTCCTGACATCGGTAGAAAAGCGTATATTTGTGTGTGTGTTTGTGTGTGTGTGTGTGTGTGTGTGTGTGAATGTGATTTTAATTTATTAAATGCATTGCAGTACTTAATTAGTATTTTATTTTATATCGATTTCTGAGACATGAAAGGCAACGTACGACATGAAAGGCAACGTACGATACGTCTTTTAAAAGACATATCTTAATACAGTTAACCGTTCGGTCTAATATTTTAATGATTCGCCTTGTCCACTACTCTAATGTCTATGATGATTATTAAAATAGTCTTATTCCTTTCTTAATATACTTTCAAAATAGGATTACAGTAGATTCTGCTGTCATGTGCTGTGGAATTAACGGCATTCTGTTCTGTTAATATCCGCGCGCTAAAGAGACGCTTAATATATGTTAATATATGTTAATATATGTTAGCGCAAATGTGAAATCCCTAGTATGCCGTACTTATGCTTCTGTATGTTGTGTAAAAAATACTATGTTTGATTTTATTCACAATGTTAATTTGAATGTAATGTAACAACAAATTGTTTATAAATCTTGGTTGACTTGCCGTAGACTTGTGAGGGCAACCAGAAATCGCGCATCACGCATGAATATGATTATTTTTAATATCTTACGGCAAAATTCCAACAGAAGTCTCCTTATAATTGTTAACACGAGCAGAAATAGCAACCAAATTTCTTGTAACTCTGACGGTAAAAAGAAAACGAATGTTATAAAGGCATCGAGGTGGCAGAAACGTTAGCACGTCAGGCGAAATACTTACCGGTATTTCGCCTGTCTTTATGTTCTGAGTTCAAATTCGGCCGAGGTCGACTTTGACTTTCATCCTTTCAGGTCGATAAATTAAGTACCAGTTACGCACTGGGGTCGATATAATCGACTTAATCCCTTTGTCTGTCCTTGTTTGTCCTCTCTGTGTTTAGCCCCTTGTGGGTAGTAAAGAAATAGGTATTTCGTCTGCCGTTACGTTCTGAGTTCAAATTCCGCCGAGGTCAACTCTGCTTTTCATCCTTTCGGAGGTCGATAAATTAAGTACCAGTTACACACTGGGGTCGATGTAATCGACTTAATCCGTTTGTCTCTCCTTGTTTGCCCCCTCTGTGTTTAGCTCCTTGTGGGTAGTAAAGAAATAGGTATTTCGTCTGTCTTCACGTTCTGAGTTCAAATTCCGCCGAGGTCGACTTTGCCTTTCATCCATTCATAAGTACCAATTACGCACTGGGGTCGAAGTCACCGACTTAATCCCTTTGTCTGTCCTTGTTTGTCTCGTCTATGTCTAGCCCCTTGTGGGCAATAAAGAACTAAGGAAACAAATGTTATATTACGTGGTCCGAAATACGCTGTCTTAAACCTGGACGAGATAGATAAGTTTGGCTCAGTTGAGACAATATCTTCTCGACCGGAGGTGAATTGGATCTGAGCAACATACTGAATGAGCCTTCAGTAGCAGGGATCAACCTTACTAACTTTTAAAGGACATCTGCCAGTCTCATGAACGGAAACGTAAAAGTAGCTTTACACGACACCAAATTCTTTAGCAATTGTTATCTATTTTAGTATTCCATGCGTTGAAAAGGAACATCTTATGTATAACGCTTTTGTTGATACGCTGTAATAACTGCAATGATATTGCACCGTAACAGTTGTAAGAGAGTTATACCATTCAGAAAAGCTTAAAGCATGAACACTATTTTACATATCCAATCATACTTATTTTCGGATTCACGATCCAGCAAAAATAAATCACATATATATTGCTTTTAGATTATCATTCCCGAAACTTTGCATGCATTCCTCCTATTTTCGCAGAAACAATTCTGTTGAGGACAAGAATGATAAAAAAAAAACACATATAATAAAATTAAAAACCAAACGAAAATCAAAAATCGTTATGATTTTATTTTTACATCTTTAAATGTTGATTTAATATAAATGTCAAGATTTTCACATGAAAAGTCTGTTATTAATAGTTGATAGATATATTGGAAAAATCTCTAAATATAGTTGGAAATAATTATTTTCCGTTTCTGAAATTACCCCATTATGCTTTCTCTTTCTCTCTTTTTCTTCTTCCTCTTCTCTTCTCCTTCCATCTATTACCCCCCCCCCACTTCATTGCATCCGCCATCATCTGTTTGCTTTCAATAGTGACAACGGTAGTGGGGGTACGTAGTAATTACATAATGCATCAAAAACCGCAGCTGTCACAATCGAGTATTTATTGTTAGACTGCCGCACAAAAGTTTAAGAGATTGTATGACATCATTGACACTGACCTATGTGCTTTGCAAGGCAGCGCTCAAATTCAATGTAACTTAGGAGCACATCTTGTCTCCTCTTGATCCTAGTTTGACGCTGCCTTATTTCCTTCTGTGTGTGAAAAGCCGACATAAATATATCCATAAATACACTTAAACAAAGGGACGTATTATTAACTTTTCACATATGACCTCATATTTGACCAATTGATACAGTCTATCAACTGAACCACAATATGTGACTGGTACTTTTCTTATAGATACTGTAAGGAGGAAATCTAATTTAGCGCGGTTTGAAAGCAGTGCTATGAGAGCAGTTATTAAATACTGAAATATAATTTATCCAACGTCCCTAAGTGATTCTCCCATCCAATAGACTTTGATAAAAGTATATGATATTGTTCATATGTTGATGCTTGCTACGTAGTGAAATTGTAAAGCATATACGATCATTAAAGGCAAATCGGTTATTTAGCAAAGATTCGTATTCAAATTTCAAAACGCTACAGGTTATCGCAGTCTTCATGAATTCTTCCCCTTCTAGTTACAACTGTGTCTGCACCATTTCCTTTTGCATGATGCACACCGCCGGCACTACTAAAGTTCTCCTGCGGCTCGCACGTATTTTCATATTGTGTAACTTACTGTCAAAGCTAACTATTACTCACAAAGTAAAGAAGAAAGTGCTTGGCAGAACAAGTGGTCGATTAGAGATAGTTCGGATATATGGCATTTACTCTTGCCAACGAGAAGGTGTTGCACTACAGCTGACGAAGCCAGCCGTATTAAGAAAAGTCACAATATTGATAGACGTTATCAGAATCATTTCAATCGTCTAAATTGATGATAAACCACCGATGACAGGTTTACTACAGGCCAGCATTACGATGGGTCACATGATGTGAATGAGTTCATAGATCAAACCGCTGGGAGTGTTCACGACTACATTACCAATAACAAACACGCAATCTGGGCCAAATTTAGCTGATTTAAGCGATGGAAATTGTCTTGTAACATGTAATATGATTGGGATTCTTACACGCCTAACATTTAGTTATAACCCTCAGCAACGTTTTGGGTAAGAAGGTCTGGCGATTATATGTAAAGCTTGTAGGACCTATTAATAACAACAGGTGCTTCTTCCCTAACATATGAATTAACATCAAATCCTAAAGCGATGCCGTTATCGACATTCGTAACATTCAGTATTTTCTGTCGAGATACTCGACAGTTTACTTAGGTGAGCACTAAAATCTGATGTTGCGCAAAATCGCTAAATGGTTGGGTAAAATACTGTCTCATAGCAACGCACGTCCTTCTGGAATCGAATAGCAAGTGTCCATCGAGATATTTCATGTAACTGGAAGTTACTTCTACCCCGTACCTCGTTAACCTGGCTTATCAGATAACAAGTACCTGACCTCTGCCAATGTAACTTTAATGGCTTGCATTAATGACATGATCAAACAGTATTTTCAACCCTCTTACATTGGTCAATTTACATTTATTTATTAATTTACTAATGTATATTAGCATAGGCGTGGTTGTGTTGTAACTAGTTTGTGTTCCATCCATGTAGGTCCAGGTTCAGGTGCAACTGCGTGGCACTATGGACAAGTGTCTTCTACTAGGGACTCAGTAGAAGACATTTGTCCATGGTGTCACGCAGTAGAGCCTTGAGTGGATCTGGTGGACGGTAACTCCGGTAACTCAAAGAAGCTCGCCCTACATATATATATATATATATATATACACAACTTAAATAGAGAAATACAATTTACAATCTAACAATTTATTTATATTATAATATAATATACTATAAACATAATATAATATAACATAAAAGAATATAAAAAAAACCAAAAGCAAACAATTTGTTTCGACTTATTTATATATATTACTTGATTTACAAACAATAATATCCATGTAAACAATTTCCTTTAGGGTTTGGGTTCAAATGACATACGAAATTCCATGTAAAAGGGCTGCTAGATTGCAAAAATACTGATTCAAAATACCTATGTCCGGGAGCGTGAGCTTCAAATATTCAAACACACAACAAGCACCGTAAAAGGATAAAAATTATAACAAACAATATAATCAAGTAAAGAAAATCTACAACTGTCAAAATGTTTCTATATATCTCAAATAATATTAATTCAAATGCATTTAAATCGAAAAATAATCACTGGCTGTTTTAACTATATGTAATAATAACAATATGTAAATAAATAAAGTACCAGAACCCTACTTAGTTTTAGAGATGGTAATAAATCGTGTAAATCAATATTTATTCTATAAACATGCCTATGCCTCCTCGAAAAAACTTATTTCTAGTATATCAACAAACTATTTATTTATATGCAATACTTTTCAGATATTTATAATTACTGAAAAAAAAAAAATTTCTTTACTACCCACAAGGGGCTAAACACAGAGGGGACAAAACAAGGACAGACAAAGGATTAAGTCGATTACATCGACCTCAGTGCGTAACTGGTACTTAATTTATCAACCTCGAAAGGATGAAAGGCAAAGTCGACCTCGGCGGAATTTGAACCCGGAACGTAACGACAGACGAAATACGGCTATGCATTTCGCCCGGCGTGCTAACGTTTCTGCCAGTTCGCCGCCTTACTGAAAAAATATATATAAACTATATATAACGATAATATAGTATATTAATCTAGTTTATAAATATTGCACTCTGTGTGTGTGTATAATGACTAACGCATACATTTCCACAATTCTCAACCGATTTTCTCCAAACGTTACGCACATATTAGTTATGTCCCAAGGATCGTCACGCACGATAACATTTTGCCCAGAAATCCCGCGTAAATGGCCGTTAATGGATATAGTTTTTTTGTATGTAGAGTCTTCCATACTTTTTTTTATCATTTTATAAAAGTGAAAAGATTTTGTCTATTTATTTACTGCAACTGTTCACCAGCGCGGTGACCCAATCCGGAAACAGGATTTGGTAGCTGTCATTTTGTTTTCATGTAAATAAATGTTAATGTTAATTAAAAATAATTACACAAAAAAATTTAGCTGTTATTTTTAGCACAACACGTGTTTTGTCTGCGGTAATTTTCATTCATGCAAATAAATGTTTAATTTAAAAGACTTGCCAAAATCGTTGTATGTACATAGTTTTTTGTATCAAGGGTCTTCCATATTCTTAAATCTGTATCCTCGTATATTGGCATTAGAGAGTATTTTTGACTGTGATTAAATTGACTATGAACACTACGCGATGAATAGCTAACACCAAACACTCTTAATCTCCATATTTAAACTGCATTAACTTAACCTATTCTGAGTTACTTGAAATGTGATGTTCCATTTTCTCTCTTCTATTTGTTGATACCTTTGTTTACCTACCAATTTGTAGTTTCAGTTTAAGGATGTTTATTTTCCCATCCATGATGATATTTCGACTGTTGTCCATTGCTTCAAATACGTTTTAGCACTGAGATTCTAGCCTTTTTTAAACAATCACATATGATTCGTCCCAAGGAATCAACCTTTAAAGAAGAGTTTTACTACCACTAGCGAAAGCTCTGTGCATCATTCAGAGAATTCCATTCCAATTACCCTTTATGTAGCATTCGCTGATACTTTACGCAGGTTATCTGGGAAGACAGAATAAAGGGGATTTTCTTAGCTTATAATAGAATCGATAATCACCCGGTACACTAAAACCCATTTTCCTTTTCTAGATAATACAAGCATGCCACCCAAACAGAGAGCACGCATTGGCAGAAAGTCTTCTGCTGCGGCAAGGCAGCAGTGCCGGTAGGCTAAGGAAACAGAGGACCGGAGGTCCTGTAGACTTGAAAAGAGCTACCACTGCTAGAGTTACAACTACTCCAGAAGAGTGTGAAACCTTTCGAGTGCGTGCTGCTGATGCAGGGGCTGCAGAAGCCCCACAAAAGGTTGCTATCCGTCTGGCATGTAACGTTGCATCCACTTCTGCCATGAGACCCAGAAGAGGGTGCTATCCATCGGGGACGCAACGCTGCATCCACTTCTGCCGCAAGGTTGGCAGATGACGATAACCATCGGATGATGAGATTCAGTCTAATGTTTACTGAAAGGCTCTTGAAGTCGATGGGCTTCAAAGGCGTTCAACTATGATCCTGCTGAGGATTACACCGCTCATCGTGTGACTGATATCATCAAGAGACTGTGATATGTCCATTTTGCAAGGCCTCAAGTGGGTTGGAAAATCCAATCTAGCCTATGCTGCTCAAACAGAAAGGTTTGCTTGCCTGGCCTGAAAAACTCGCCTCAGCCTTTCCTCTCTTTACTCCTTGGTCAACACCCTGATTCACAGCAATTTATACAGTAAATTCGTGCTATACAGTAAAGTTTCAGTCACAAACACATATATACCAACATTCAAAATTCAGGGCCAAACTTGTCATCGGATAAGCTCTATTCTTTATGTGAACAACGCTGAACACCGATTCCTTCAAATTTACTTCATGTTAGATACCACTGAGCGAACGGTTCGATGAGCTGGAACAAAATGATAAAAATACCACCAAAGCAACTTAAACCGTCCAAAGCACGAGTGCGTTTGCTAGCATAATGATAAAATATAATAACACTTCTCATTTAATCAAAGTTACTGATATAAATATTATTCAAAGTAACTAACAGATAACGTTCCTTATTTACGTATTTTATCGAAGTGAGGAACTCGGTAATTAAAATAAACAAAAACTAAGACCTACAATAATTATAACCTATATTATTTCTCAGATAAAGATATAATAAACTATGAGTATAAACAATAAATATCAAACTTTTACTAAATATTACAAAAGAAACTAAATTAGAAGTTTCTGGAATAAAGATTATTCAAAGAAACAGACAAATAATGGTCCTTATTTACGTAAACTGTCAAAGGGTGAATTCCGTAAGTCTACATAAAAAAAGCGTAAACATAAAATATATAGATCTACGATAAATATAACCTATATTATTTCTTAGATAAAGAGATCATAAACTATAAATAATATATTTCAAAATTATACTAGGTCTTTCAGATGTTACGAAATTAGAGTGTTGCAATAAGAATACAAGCTATAAAGTACACAATATTATAAAAGATTACACTGGTAAAAAAGAAAAAAATTGAAATGGTGTCGAGACAGCAAACATTTTTCTTAGCTAATTTGAGGGCGCTGAATCTGAATATGAACTTATTTTTTTCTAGGTTAGCTACTGTTTTTGCCGTACAGAAATGCCTCATTTTTGAAAACAAAAAAGTATTTTTTCCATTTGTTTTCTGTATATTTGATATTGATCGATGGCAATATTTCTCAAAGTAAAATCATAGAAATATCTCAATTCGTATTTAAACCAACAAATATTGGTCTGCTTTTTGAGAAACACTATTTTTGCAATAACAATCAGATACTAAAGTCTTTAAAAGTAAAAGGATTGAATGTAACAAGAACAACAATTAATTTCATCAAATCTGTAAATAAACTAACTGCAGAAACAAAATCTTCATGAACTAAGGTAAAAAATTTCTCTTTCTTGATTGCCTGTCATGTTCAATGTTATTTAAGTCCCTTTTGATAATCCAGCAGCAGTCAGTCATCATTCGTTTGTCCCACCATCCATGGTAACCTTCCTTCATTGTTTTGATATACTGATGGAATCGTTCTCCTTGCTCATCACTCGCATTGCTGCAATTATCCGGAAATTCATCGAGATGGCTATGTAAAAAATGAACCTTAATACTCATATTAGCGCCTGTGTCCTGTAGAATTTTCAACAGCTTTTCCACTAACTCCTTGTAGTTTTCAGCCCGGCGATTGCCTAAGAAGTTTTTCACCATGTCAACAAAGGATGTGCAAGTGCGTAATTCCAAGTCATTCATTGAATTAACAAATTTTTCATCCTTAATGGGTTTCCTGATATCAGAACCATCAAACACTCCTGCTTTGAGTTTTTCGGTGCTAAGTCCTGGAAACGATTAATATACATGCTCAAAACATTTACGTTCTTTGTCAAGTGATTTTACATAGTGTTTCATTAATCCCAGTTTGATATGCAGGGGAGGGAATATGATTTTTTTTCTTTCGGAACTAGTGATGCACCAATAACGTTCTTTTCGCTGACCTTCAAATTTCGGGGTAGCTAATCTTTCTTTTTCCAGTGCTCCTCTTTTGCTCTACTGTCCCACATGCACAAAATACATGGGAATTTCGTGTAGCCACTTTGTTGACCAAGCAGGAAATTTATAATTTTCAAATCGACACATAACACCTATCTATGTTTGGTGTAGTCAATCTATTCCATAACCTGTTTGATAACATCACGTTTTTTTTCTTTAAGTATTGTTGAATGACCTAAAGGTATTGGTGCATACATATTGGCATTATGGAGCAAAACACACTTCAAACTACATTTTGAACTATCATCAGGATAGTATTTGTGAACGCCTATTGCTATTATTACATGTTAAAATATAGTGATTGTTTAATTTCTGTCTAACATATGTAAATTTATATCGCGCACTCCTCAGTATATTGCAGGTTTCTCCGGCCGATAGGGTATTTATAATTTTTCAGATTTTAATTATTTCTGTTGGAGGTTTTGGAACGTAACACCCGTAATAGTCAAGAGATTACTGTATGTATATATATATTTGTCTTCGTATATGAAAGGGAAATGGGTATGTATACATATTATTTTCGCAGGATGGGATATTACGAATAAAAATATCCCGAGAAAACTTTTTTCCCTTCCCGTCATTTATTTATTTTTTTTTTGATGTTCAAGCGATTTTTGCTCCTGTCATATAATGATTATAATGGGCTGTCCGGAAAGTCCGTGCTGATTTCTAATGGAAAGAAGAAGGTCAATAAATACTTGCCATTACATTTTTGATCAACCAAATATGAACCACTTTGTTGCACAATGAGTCTCCACCTTTCCTTTAACTTAAAAATACCCTCTTCGCAGAACTGAGTTGGTTTCATGGCAAAGAATTCAAGGTATCTTTTACGTCATCCAAGAAATTGAAAGTTTTAACATTAAGACTATTCTACAGAGACCTGAATAAGTGGAAATCAGAAGGAGCAATATCTGGTAAATATGGAGGGTGGGGGTAACACATCCCAGCCGAGCTGCAGCAATTTTTGTCTGGTTCCCAAAGCATCAAGTGCCGAAAATGAACTTTCTTATCTGCCATTTTAAAGGGTTACAAAACTAACACATGTTATAGGAACATAAACCTTCTTCCACGAAAAGATAGCTTAAACCATAATCTAAATGGAGGTGTAGTCAACTCCTTTTTTATGGACTCAACCATGTTCTAAAATAAATCGAAAGGTAAGTTACTATAAATCGACCCGAACTTTCCGGACAACCCAATATTTTGCATTACTTTGATCCAACTCAATATAATATATATCGTAATGAAAATTCTGAGGTAGACATACGCGAATAATCTTGTTGCAATTAGTGTCTCAGGTTAACTACATTCCAATAACCGACAAAATTTTAAATAATAGAAAACAAGGTTGCATATGAATATGAAGATCATTTGTTTACATTTAGAGCTTAACACCAGAATCCTCGACAAATATCAAAAGAAAGCTCATTAGGGTTAGGGTTAGATTCTCAGAACTATACATTACATGCGTTTATTTATATGCGGATCATGCTTCGAAGTACATCGTTTAAGGGAGAATAATGTGCATATATCTTGATGCATCCATTGCCTTGTTCTTAATATACACAGGAGTGGTTGTGTGATAAGTAGCTTGCTTACGAAGCACATGATTCTGGATTCAGTCCCACTGCGTGACACCTTGGAAAAGTGTCTTCTACTATAGCCTCGGGTCGACCACAGCCTTGTGAGTGGATTTGCTAGACGGAAACTGAAAGAAGTCCGTCGTATATATGCATACATATGTATGTATGTGTGTTTGTATATGTTTGTGTGTCTGTGTTGGTCCCCACAACATCGCTTGACAGCCGATGCTGGTGTGTTTACGTCCTCGTAAATTAGCGGTTCGGCAAAAGAGACCGATAGAATAAGTACTAGGCTTACAAAGAATAAGGCTTAGGGGCGGTTTTCTCGACTAAAGGCGGTGCTCCAGAATGGCCACTTTCAAATGACTGAAACAAGTAAAAGAGTAAAAGAGTATATTTTCCAGCATGTAAGATTAAAGAGTTTAAATTGGCTGCATGAAGGTCGGGGGTTACATGGATATAATGCCACCACCTGTATCTGAATTACCGTAGATGGGTGGTTATAGTCACGAAAGTAACCTTACGCCTATATTCCATTCAAGCTGATGTTTTCTCTTTTGTACACTGAGCCATTATCTATTACTAGATCTGTTTATCATCCACTACACAGGCGATGCAAACACTTATTTACATAAATGTTAGTGCCTCTTGTAGAAGCCATCAAATTTGATGGTAAATCTCCTTTTTACTGTAGAATTCATTTTCGTAGTTAGTATTAAATCTACTTGACATTATTGGTGTTTAATGATGTAGAATTAGGAACCAGAGGAAATTGCTGAACTTTCAATTAATTTATACGAAAGTGGTTCTGTATCCCGCCTTATTCGAAAATTGCTCGGTTGATAAGAGTATTAGAACTAAGGACTTCTCGGCGGATATTCAGTTATGAAGGTGTTACTAACTATAATTTACCTCCATTTTAAATAGAATAGACAGAGGAAGTCTGCGTTTTGTTACTATGAGTAAAAAAGTCTAATCGCAATATATCTGGAAAACGCGTTGTGAAACAGATTAATTACTCCTGCATTAAATTGATCTAGAGGTTAGTTATCTGATGAGACGCGTGATTTCAGTTGGAGAATTTCAGGCACCATTTTGATATCTAATTGAAGTTTTCAATTTGATTAAATACAAATAATGTAGCTGATCTAGTAAGAGCGCGAGGCGAACGGTTTTTCTACTAATTCCCATTAATATTTCAGTTAAATTCAAATATTGAATTAAAATGATAAATTTCCATCATCGAGTTTAGCAAGAGGAACGAGTTACATTCTAGAGAACGGTCTACTTTAAATGTAATAGACACTTTGCTATCGAACAAAATTTCCCCAAAATATGTAGACAGGTATACAGCGGTATATAGTTCATGTATAGAAAAGAATATATATTATATACATAGTAATACACACACACACACACACACATACACACACACACGCATACATATATATATATATATATATATATATATATATATATATATATATATATATATATATATATACATATATATACAAGCATACATACAAACATGTACTTATATATACATATAAATAACTATATGAATATATGTGCATAGGTGCATAACGTGTGTATTCCTGTATGAACGTATTATGTATGTAATAAATATGTATGTATATATTTATATAAATATATATATATATATATATATAATATATATATATATATGCATATATATATATAATATATATATATATATATATATATATATGCATATATATGCACACACACTCACACACACACAAACACATATATATATATATATATATATATATGTATATATATACGTATATATATATACATATATATATACATATAGATAGATAGATAGATAGATAGATAGATAGATAGATAGATAGGTAGATAGATAGATAGATAGATAGATGGATAGACAGGCAGATACATAGATAGACAGGCGTACAGTCAGACAGGAAAAGTGCATTATAAAGTGAAACTTAAACATCATACGGAAATATTTTAACAAGGCTTAAAATATATCTTGAGCTGAAATCCTAACGTTGTCAACAATATAGTCCAATAGACCGGTGTCAAACTCTATTAACCTTTGATGTCAGAGGATCAATATGATCAACTCTCGCCGCTAAAAAATAACCCTTCTATATATATATATTCCTGATTTGTCTGCTTATTTCTGTCTCCATTCACATATCTGAGAAATAAAAATATCAATGCTTATAAATGATATAGACACATTATAAACCAAATATTCCATATGGATGGCTTAACGCTATTTACAATTCCCAGTTCGCGGTCTCTTGTCAAAATTGTTCATCAATTCAACCGTGATATAAAAACGAGTATAGAAGTGGAAAAAATATGCCAAATCTACTATTGTAATATTCAAATTATTTAAAACAGAACAAAACATTGATATCAGAGAATCAGAACAAAATCAGCCGTACAGATAGTTAATAGTAGACATAGAAGAAACATTAAAATATCACAAGAGACTGCCAAACGCATTACGCAACAAAACAATATCCATGTAATTGTACACACAACTTTACATATATAAATGATACCACAGTGCAAATGCTATGGTGAACTGGAATATCGCATGAAATTGTTGAAGGCAGGGTTATGGTAATGTTAATCACAGCAATATCACCACCACCACCAGAACATAAAGAGAGACGATATGCTGCTAAGCATTTGGTCAGGCGTGATAAAGATTGCTCCAGCTTGCCACCTTACATTAACAAAAATATTTTAGAATAATAATAATCAATAATTAGTATAATGTTTTCATAGTTACTTTAATTAATTTAGAACTCCGTCTTGATGGCAGAAACGTTAGCACGCCGGGCGAAATGCTTAGCGGTATTTCATCTGCCGCTACGTTCTGAGTTCAAATACCGCCGAGGTCGAATTTGCCTTTCATCCTTTCGGCGTCGATTAAATAAGTACCAGTTACGCACTGAGGTCGATATAATCGACTTAATCCGTTTGTCTGTCCTTGTTTGTCCCCTCTGTGTTTAGCCCCTTCTGGGCAGTAAAGAAACAAGAACTCGTACTTGATGGTAGTACTAATCATTTCTACGATAGGCACGTGGCCTAATATTTTTACGTGGGGGTGGGGACTAATCGATCACATCGACCTCACTGTTCAATTGATGCTTATTCTATCGACCCCGAAGGGCTAAAAGCAACTTCACAGGAAATACGTTTTAGATTACGTTTTAGAAATACGATATTAGATTAAACTTTGAACTGTTTTTTTCTTATATCACGATCGCAAAACTTCGGAACGGCTCTGTATTTTGCACTTCTCAGCGAAAGATTAATATTGTTTCTTTTTCTATGTCCACTTTGTGTTGAGAATGCTCAATATTTGCGATCACGGGATTCTCTCTTCCAACGCATTTTCCCCCAATAACCCAATATCATATTTTTGTAGTTAGTTTCTAGTTTTTCCAAACACTGTTGTATATAAAAAGTTAAAACCAACAGGTCCGTGCGACTGTTCTAGCGAATGTTTATATCTTCTCACATAATAGACAATAGTGTAAGGATACAAATAGTTTCTGAGAGTGTAGAGGATTTGTCGCTCTCCATGCTACTTTCAGTTTTTTATTACACCCACCTTAGCGAAGTGGAGGCACATGGCCTAGTGATTAGAGCAGCGGACCCGCGATCGAGGGATCGCAGGTTCGAATCTCAGACCGGGCGATGTGTGTGTTTATGAGCGAAACACCCAAGCTCCACGCAGTTCCGGCAGAAGGTAATAGCAAACTTCTGCTGACTCTTTCGCCACAACTCTCACTCTTTCCTCCTGCATCTTGCAGCTCACCTGTGACGGACCGGCGTCCCGTCCAGGTGAGGAACCTATACACGAAGGAAACTGGCCCTTATGAGCCAGGCGTGGCTCGAGAAGGAACAAACCTTAGCAAAGGCGGAGACATTGTTCCAGTCGCGTTCTTTATTTTTTTTTTTCTGTGGACAAGATATGTCAAGAACCGCTGGATGGATTCGGATGAAACTTTCAGGGATGTTTGGCCTCGTGACGGGCACGAACCGATTAGATTTGGGGATCAATCGAGGACCGGACAAGGATTCTGGATTACTTTCCGTGTTTTTTTTAATTTTTGAGAGCGGACGTGTTCGTTTTTAGTATTCTCGTTTGTGAGAGCAGTCGAGTTTATTTCAGATATTCTCATGTTAAAATTCATCCCTGGCTAATCATTGAGTGCTTTTGTTTAGCATCATTTTTGTCCTGAAATAGATATTGATTTATGTTCCGAAGATCAGTGGTAAAGATCTTTGTATGTAAGAAGTTGGGGGTATATTTTGATGGATGCAGCATTCCTCTATTTTCTTCTCTGTTTATGCAGTTTCTCTTAATTTTTACTTGAGATTGTAACATTTCTATCTTATTAATGTCGCGACTAATATAGTGAAAGATGTCGCCTTCATTTATAACATTTCTTTCGGTTTTTATAGTAAGCATTTCATAACTGATATCTGTTCGTCGTTGTTTTTGTTTCATTTGAGTTCATTCCTTTAGCTCTTAAATTTCAGCATTTTGTCTGTATCTTCTTTTTCTCTGTATGTTTCAGTTTAATGTTATAATGACCAACGCTGACATTTTCATCTTTCAACAGTGGTAAATGTTATGAAAGCAACTTGTGGTAATATATGTCTTGACAGGATCAGACAATTATCTCTTCCAAGGTCCTTTACAGCATTCGCTGTTTTTCTTTTGCAAATGATATTTAATATTTCATACGAACCAGCGGGTCAACACCAAGGAAGCCAATGATGGAACGCCATAAACAATTTAGCTGCTTTACCATCATTTTCTTTAACAGAACATGTTGACAAAATTTTGATATACGAATGATTAGGAATCTTCATAGAAAGCAGTTAAGAATCGACTACAATAGTATACCAAACACGAAAACAATTTGCAAACACAACCTAGATATAATCTGTCATATAAGCAGCAAGCGGATTTAAGGGCCATCTAAAAAGTAAAATAGACAACTCAGCTCTGTTTATGTGGAAAATAGAATATATGACCTCTCAGTTCTTGATTAGGGGAGAAGTAGTTTCGAATGGCCACACTAACTTATAACAGCAAAATTCTATGCCTATATTGTAGATACGATGTTAATTTCAAAATAACATCTTTAGCGTAAAAAACAAGCTAACCAACGAAATTTTACGGTGTTTGTAAATTTACTTGAAATGTATTAAATTTTCTAATCCACGTTAATTTAATGAATAAACAGGACGTTCCAGCAGCCTTTCCGATGAAAATGAACGGTCTAGGCGTAGCTGTGTGGTAAGATGTTCGTGCTTCTTCGCCACATAGCTTCGGGTTCAGTTCCACTATGTGACGCATTAGACAAGAGATTCCTACTGTAACCAAGGCCTTGTGAATGGATTTCGTAAACAGAAACTGAAAGAAGCCCATCATGTATATATATATATGTATATATATATATATATATATATATATATAAATATATATAAACACAAAAACACGTATATATATCTTTGATGACGATGTCTGGCTTCTTAATATTTATTTATTCATTCATTCATTTAATGACAAGATTAGTAGTAATAATAATAATAATAATAATAATAATAATAATAATAACAACAACAGCAACAACAACAACAATAACATTAATAATAATAACTATTATTATTATTATCATCATCATTATTATTATTATTATTATTATTATCATCATCATCATCATCATTATTATTATTATTATTATTATTATTATTATTATTATTATTATTATTGAGTGAGAGAGCAGTTCATGCCATCAAAGTGACACTAGGGTAAAATATACGAAGCCCAATATACCCATCATGACTACCCGTCTGATAAAGGTACACCAGGCACAATTATTATTATTATTATTATATTATTATTATTATTATTATTATTATTATTATTATTATTATTATTATTATTTGATGAAATCTAGCAGTTTATTTTGCTGGGTATGATGGAAAGTGTCAGCTGTTCACAGCCAGCAGACTAAAGTGACACTTATTTACTAGTCATGCTTCAAGAACCTTGCGAAGAATTCTGTAGAATTCGTTGATGTTCTACCTTCACACTCACTCCAATATTTTTCAGCCAAGTGTTCCAGTTACTATTGGTATCACACCTACTCTCCTCATTAACTACAACCTCCGTATTTCCCACTCCAAATCGTCATAGTTGTTTATTTTTCTTCTTTCTCATTGATTGTGTTGTCACCGGAGCATGTTATGTCTACTATCATACATGTTCTTTCTTTTTTATTCACCACAACAATGTCCGCTTTCCGATGTCAGGTGATCACACTGAATTATCTCATTCCACAGGATTTTGCAATTCTGATTCTCGGTGACTCCTTCTGGGGTTGGCTCACACCGCGTTTTTGCTATTTTTAGACCCTGATTTTCACAGGGCTTCCAATGGATGATTCTTGTCAGCTTGTCGTCGCATTCTTTTGTATTCGCGGTGTTCCAATTTCAGGCATTCGCTAACGATTTGCCACGCCGTTTCACCTCTTTCACCACACATTCTGCATTTCTCACTGTCGGTAGTGTTGTCTATTCTGCACTTCATATAGTTGGTCATTAATGCTTGATCTTGAGCTGTGCATATGAGTGCTTCTGTCTCTATCTTCAGGTCACACCGCCTCATTAATAGCCACCGGTGCTCTGTATTTGTCTTGGCTTTCACATCTCTTGCAAAATGAGCATGCATGTCTTTTTCCTTCCATGATGTTTCTTTTTTGTGTTCATTTCTTCTTTAAATTTTTATTTCAGTATGCAATTGTCAGTTTTGATGACGCCGGCCTTCTTTATATGTTTCAGCACTAGCTCTACGGCATTTTTAATATGCCACCCCAAGCTGTTTTTCTCTACTTTGAAACAGTTCTGGCAACTGATCAAATTCTCTTATCCTTTCTTCTGGACAAGTAGAACCTATCAATGTCACTCTTAATGTGGAAGGATCCCTGTATTACCAACATTTTCCTAGCATTTCTATCCATTTGTATCACTTCTCTCATTTGCCATTTTATAATTCCAGCACCATACCGAAGTATTAACTGCTTGGGTTTTATCGCCCAAGTATTAACTGCTTGGGTTTTATCCAATTTTGAGCGCAACATCTACCTTAGGCTTCGGAAATATTCTATCTTCAGTTGCTGTTTCATTTCCTTCTCCATTATCTCGTTGACCTCTAGTACACCAATGTATTTATATCCTTCCGTTTCAATGTGTTTAATAGACTTTATTCGGTAATTCTATCCATGCTAAGGACTGTAACTTTAGGGCGAGTATTCCACATTTCTTGAGTTCGAATCTCTTCTAACATCAGCAGTAAAACAGTGGACCATGTTCACCAGGGTACTCACTTATGTCTCATTGTTGCCATACAGTTTCAAATCATGCCTGAAGAGGACGTGGTCGACTGCTTAGGATTTTCTCGCTACTTGCTACCCCAAGTTCATTTTCCTAAGAACCAACGTCTGGGGTATCATGCAGAGAAGTAATAGCAACGGAGACAAGCTATCACCATGGAAAATCCCCTCCTGTGATACCCAGGCTGCCGAATCTTTTCCCGTAAGATGTCAGTTCAGTTTTCCATCTCACCATACTTCTCTTCAGGATATAATTTATATTCCTCGCAATTTCAAACAGATCTAAGCACTCGATGATCCACGAATATGGAATCATCTAAGCTTTGCGATAATTAATCCAGGCCATTCCCAGATGTGTTCTCCTTCGTTTACAATCTTGAATTACCATTTTGTCTACCTATAATTTATCTTTGGTACCTCTGCACCTCCTTCTACAGCTTTTTTGTCCGGTCGGTAATATGTCGTTCTCATCAAGAAATTTGTACAGTTCTTCTGAAATTCCTCCTGACAGTAACTTCCACATTAATGGGAGGCAAGAAATTGGCCTCTAATTGTCAGCAACATTTACCTTTGGTGCATCCGTCCGATAGAATGCCGTTCGTCCTTTTGTCAAGAAGACTGGGATTTCTTCTTCTCCATTGATCAATTTATGGCAACTAAAGTTGCATGCAAAATTACGGTTTTCAGGATCTTTGGCATATTACAGCGTCTTCCCTTTTGTCATCCAGCTGGGTACTGCGCTCTGGTGCACTGTCCTTTCGTGGAACCTTCTGAGCTTTTGCATCCATAACTTTGGACCCCATCTGGTTCTGAGCTTTTCCAAGTTGGGAATATACATAACTGCATTCTTATAATTGCTGTAATTATTTATAGACAGAGTTGTTGTTGTTGTTGTTGTTGTTGTTGTTGTTGTTGTTCTTGTTCTTGTTCTTCTTTCTTCTTCCCCCTCCTCTTCTTCTTCTTCCTCTTCTTCTTACTATTATTATTATTATTATTGAGTAAGAGAGCAGTGCGTACCATCAAAGTGACACTGGAGTACAAGTATACGAAACCCAGTATACCTATCATGACTACCCGACGTCTGATAAGGGTACACCAAGCACGTGCATCGCAACCATATTTGCGCGACATGGTGATCTCATATCAAGATAAGCAGCGCATGAACTTGCAAGTGGGGCCCAGTTAGAATGATCTTCTGGTTGAGTAGCCCATCCCGCTGAAAGGGTCCCTGAATAAGATTTGTTTAATGATGTTGAACGAACCACGCATGTTTCCAACGATGAATTATCTAAACCTCCCAAAATTCCTTTCAACGCACTGGATTGTAGGGTGTTAAAATAGCAATGATCATATACCCTCATCACAGAGCAAGCTCTGTAGGGATACCAGTTTAGTCGCCAACGTTCCAACTGAATAAAAGAAAAAAAAATTATTATTATTATTATTATTATTATTATTATTATTATTTATTATTATTATATTATATTATTATTATTATATTATTATTATTATTATTATTATTATTATTATTATATTATTATTATTATATTATTATTTTATTATTATTATTAATATTATTATAATTAATATTAATATTATTAATTATTATATTATTATTATTATTATTATTATTAATATTATTATTATTAATATTATTATATTATTATTATTATTATTATTATTATCATTATCATTATTATCATCAACATTATCATCATCATTGTTATTATTATTATTATTATATTATCATTATCATCATCATCATTATTATTATATTATTATTATTATTATTATTATCACTAGTAGTAGTAGTAGTAGTAGTAGTAGTGGTAGTAGTAGTAGTATTACTGCAGCAGAATAAAGCTTGAATCGTGGAGTAACTATTCTGTTTAAATTAAACACGCTATATACTTTTGCTTTGAGCACTCCTCATTCTTTCTCACAGACACCAATGCTTGACCATTCTAGTTATAATATATATATATATTATATATATATAATATATATATATATATATGTGTGTGTGTGTGTGTGTGTGTGTGTGTGTGTGTGTGTCCATGTTTGAAAGCACATACGTATATGTGGGCGTATATACACGTGTGTGTATGTGTATGTATACACGCACACACATATTCACACGCGAGTGCACATACTCATGTGTATATGCAATATTAAATGACCACAACATTCACGCTTTCATTGCTTTTATTGCTCTGTGAAAAGGCCGTTTATTTGGAATAATTTGTTCCAGACTAAAGTGTTAAAAAGAAGCAGGTTTTTTTATTTTATATATTTTCAATTTTATTATTCTTAGTTTTTGTTTTGAAATGGTGGTCTGGAATAGTCTGAGATCTCAGAATGGTATAGTAATCAATAGTGTACAGCTGATAACTTGACATGCCTGAGCAGAATAGAGCAAGAAATATTGGTTCGTATGGGTCTATTCGGTAAACATTTCCCAGTCACTTGCAGACTGATCTTTGTACTCTAATGCCAAACAAAGGTGGACAAGTGGTATTTATCTTTAGAATCAATACTATCTACATTCGGAAACGATTTGAAGAGCTGGGGAGCAAAGAGTAAGCGATAACCTCCATGTATATATGTGTATATGTATGTTTGTATGTATGTGCATATATATATATATATATATATATATATATATATATATATATATATATATATTATATATATATACGTATATTGGTTCGTATGGGTCTATTCGGTAAACATTTCCCAGTCACTTGCAGACTGATCTTTGTACTCTAATGCCAAACAAAGGTGGACAAATGGTATTAATCTTTAGAATCAATACTATCTACATTCGGAAACGATTTGAAGAGCTGGGGAGCAAAGAGTAAGCGATAGCCTCCATGTATATATGTGTATATGTATGTTTGTATGTATGTGCATATATAAATATATATATATATATATCTATATATATATATATATATATAAATATATATATATATATATATATATATATATATATATATATATATATATATATATATATATATATATATAAATATATATATATATATATATATATATATATGCATGTGTTTGCACATGTATACACGAGTGGTATTCCCGCATGCTTGCATGTATATGTGTGTGTGTGTGAACAAGAGGAATGAGAGAGAGAGTATCGGAGAGAGAAAGAGAGAGAGTATGTGTGTAAAGAATAGATTATTATGCCAAGATTTTGAGAGTGGTTCTATTCAGAGAGGAAAACAGATAAACACGGTCCGACTCAAGAAATATAGAGAGGGTGACAGAGAAAGAGATAAAGAGAGAGAGAGAGAGGAGAGAGAGAGAGAGAGAAGAGGGAGAAAGACAGAAAGGAAGACAGTAAGAGAGAGAGAGCGCAAGTGCGTGCAAAACAGTAAAGGAAATCTAATCACAGAATGTGAGGGTGACGTGAAGAGTGAAGCATGTAGAAAGTGTAAAATAGACAGCGGTTGACATTAACAAAATGAAATGAAAAACTATAGAAAAAAGCAATCGAAAACGATTAGATAGAAATCAATGAATATAATTAAATACTGTAGTAGTAGTAGTAGTAGTAGTAGTAGTAGTAGTAGTAGTAGTAGTAGTAGTAGTAGTAGTAGTAGTAGTAGTAGTAGCAGCAGCAGCGTCAATTGTTATTTCTACTGCAGGTAAACTGACATAAATTTGGAGGAGATTTATTAAATATCAATTACCAGATTTTTTTTTTGCTTTGCTTGACGAAATTGGAAGAAGGGGCAGAACCCATAATCATTACAGCGGGTTCCACTTAAACTCTTCTAACGTGAGTGACATGAGCAGAAAGGATACTTATAGAAAGAACGTCTAAGCCTGAAGTTAGTTGGACTCAGCATGGGGTGGATATCAGTAGAGATGAGTGAACGGAAATAACTTGAGTGGAACTCCAACGAACAGAAGATATTATGGTGGCAGTAGGGAAGACCAGACTGCAGACACAGCACATCTCTGGGACGTAATTGTGATTGACCTTAGAAGGCCATAAATGGTTGTCGCAATGCGTTTAGAAAAACATTGTTATGATTTCCTCAGCTCATCTCCACAGTAATCCTCTCTTTTTTATATACATGCAAAGCACATGTTAAAAACAATATATTCTAGTATATGGCGATAAATTATGAAGAATTCAAATATTTTGACAACTGCTTAGAGAATGAGTAATGGCTACTGTCAGTTTTAAACAAATGATGCTAGATAATATTTTTTAACTATTGCAAAACGAATTTTCGCTACAAAAAACTGCATGTGTCAAGCGCCGGATCTCTATAATTAGCCATTACACAGGGCAGCAAGTTGTCGGTCACATATGAATAGAAACAACATGCGTTTAACAAAATGAAACTACGTAAATGATATAAAAAGATATTACACGTGATGAGCTTTTCAGAACTATAAGAATAATGCAACATATTTGTCCCTCTATAAGTGTTGGGGTTGTTATCGTGATGTCCAAAATTATTTCATTGATTGGTTGAAATATTTTATCACTTAATTGTTCAGTAAATGTTCTTTGTTTCGTCTTATACTTTTTCCTTGTTTCTAGTGTGCTCTATATTTCTGTGGTGTCTTTCATGTGTTTGCGGTCACAATATCTTGGTTTTCTCAGTGGATAGATAGACAGGCAGACAGATAGATAGATAGATAGATAGATAGATAGATAGATAGATAGATAGATAGATAGATAGATAGACAAATGTATAGATAGAGAATTTGAACATATAGGAAGTGATACTGAGAGAGAGAGAGAGAGAGACAGAGAGAAAGAGAGAGTGGAAAAGAGATAGAGATTAGTAAGTATGTATGTATGTATGTATGTAGGCAAGTAGGTAGATAAATAGATAGATAGATACAGCATCACCACCATAAACCTCACTAATGATATTTCAAATCTTTGTAGTACTTTCTCCTTAAAAAAACTAAAAAAGACAAAAAGTAAAAGAACAAAAAAAGATTAGAACGAGAATATGAAACTTTTGGTTATCCATTTCAAATGTGAATATAGGGTAACCAGACTGAAAGAGGAATCTGTTTTTAGTCAAGAATGAAGAAGAGATGCGCTACCACTTCAAGCAACGCCAAAGTTTTAACTGTTACGTTTCAGGTGTGTTCAATGAAGCGTTGAATGATTTGCTTTAACAACGCTCAGAACTTTCCGGACAACCTAATAGATAGACAGAAGGATGGACATATATAGTGGACGATAGATAGATAGAGTGAGAGAGAGAGAGAGAGGAGAGAGAGAGAGAGAGAGAGAGAAGTAGGGATATAATGATAGAAGAGAGAACTAAACAATTTTTTGTCATGTAGAATTTGAATACATTAGCAAAAGGAAACACTACAAACACGCCGTTTAGTCGTAAGGAAACTTCTATTCTATAGGTTATCCATGTATATTCCCTTTCTTTGTATTGGGTTTAAATCTATTAGAGCTTTATCTAATTTGCTTTATGCAAACCTATAGCATATACACGTATGTACATCATTGTCGGTAGGACTTCGTGACGATACACAACGAAAGCGCATCAGCAGTATAAAGTAGGCACACAAAAGTAACGTTTATATATAGATAACTGTTCAATGAAGGCGCATGGCTCAAGGGTTAGAGTATCAGACTCACATTCATGAGGTAGTGAGTTCGATTCTCAGACCGGGGTGTGGTGCATTCTGGAACAGAACACTTTACTTCACGATGGTCCAGTTCATGCAGCTTCAGAAATGGGTTGTGACGTTACTGGTGCCAAGCTGTATCGGTCTTTGCCTTC
>NC_043008.1:39431503-39439003 GCF_006345805.1 Octopus sinensis
TTCGCTTTCCAGGAAATTTTGTGTCTCCATAAATTCTTCGTATGGACTGAGTTAAAATTGACAGTTCCAGTATTACAAATACGTCTCTGTTGATCTGAGAATGCGTAACTGCAAGTACGAACATTTTTTTATCATTGTTGAACCCGTTACACCGAACATCTTATCAAGTACCTTTGGTAAAGTAAGTTCAGTCATTTGTTACGATGACGAAATATAATGCTGTGTTATGGAATATTATAATGAAACACTATACTCTTACTCTTTACTCTTTTACTTGTTTCAGTCATTTGACTGCGGCCATGCTGGAGCACCGCCTTTAGTCGAGCAAATCGACCCCGGGACTTATTCTTTGTAAGCCCAGTATTTATTCTGTCGGTCTCTTTTGCCGAATCGCTAAGTGACGGGGACGTAAACACACCAGCATCGGTTGTCAAGCAATGCTAGAGAGACAAACACAGACAAACATATACACGCATATACATATATATATATATATACATATATACGACAGGCTTCTTTCAGTTTCCGTCTACCAAATCCACTCACAAGGCTTTGGTCGGCCCGAGGCTATAGCAGAAGACACTTGCCCAAGATGCCACGCAGTGGGACTGAACCCGGAACCTTGTGGCTGTTTAGCAAGCTACTTACGACACAGCCACTCCTGCGCCTATGTACAATTTGAATCACCACGATAGCTTATACATCACTAACACTAACATTGAAATTTTGCTTTCTGTGCAGAATGCACTATTTAGTTCAAACTGAAGGGCAACATTTAGAAAATTGTGTTAAAACGAACTACAATTATCAAGTCAACGTAGACATTACATAAGCTAGTAGTAATTAGAGAAATTTAACATACACTCTTTTATAAAATTGATTTCCATAGAGAAATTGTGAAACAAATACGACGTCTACAAGACGGCAAATGCCGTCAGAAAATATTACTGAAATCCTAACTTCTTAGCTGTAAAAGTATTGATTCAAGACGTTATAAAAATCTGAAATCCCTCAAAAATACCTCAAGAAGCCGATACACACTGCTTTCTTATTCGTTCAGATATCTACACAGAAGAGGCATAATGACACTCTTTTGTTACAACGAGGAACTTAAGAAAAATAGGAATACTTAACCATAAATTCACATGTATATTAAATTAGTCACAGATGTTCTCCTACAAGATTTAATACACTAACGCAAGACAGAATTTGTTTAATCCAACACTAGGATTCGGGTATTTCGATCACGATCATAGGATGAACAACCCACAAACATTCAAGTTACCGACTACGTGTACCTGCATGCTTTCGCGTCATTTCACCGTCGCTATGTTCCGCCGAGGTCAACTTTACCTTTCATCATTTCGGGTTCGATAAACTAAGTACCAGTCGAATACTGGGGTCGATGTAATCGGCTATCCCCCTCCCTCAAACTTCAAGCCGTGTGCCTATAATAGAAAGAATTATCTCCAATTATACAAACCTACAAGAAACTTCTTAAGAGAGCTCGCGTTTTGTAATTTACATTCTTCTAAAAACAATCCCTTAATTTGGAGCATCTTAACCTTACCTGGATTTCATTTATATAGATTATACGCATTTATGCGAACTATCTATACAAAAGCACTAAAACCTGATATACGTATATATTCAGAATGGAGAAAATAAGTAGATACTCGCCAAATTCTTTACCGATTCACATAAGTAAAATAAAAGTACATGTGTAGGACAAATAACAGTCGTATACACACCTGAAGTATGTTACATAGAAGAAGGAAAGAAAGAAAGAAAGAAGGAAACGAAATGAAACGAAATGAAACGGAAAACATGCACACTTGACAGATAGCTGATTGCATATAAGTACATACATAATAAAATTTATACAGAATAATAATACTGTATAAAGAAAAATTACTTAGGACTCCAAATTTGCCATCAAGATGTAGGACAAGATATTGTGATAGCCTGGGCTTCAGAGGCCCACAGCTCTTCAATATCCTCCCAAAGAACCTGAGGGACCTGCATGGTGTAGATGCGGATGTCTTTAAAGTAGGACTGGATCTCTTCCTGTCAGGTGTCCCAGATGAACCAACTTCACGGCAGGAGGTGCAGATGAGGGCAGCTGCATCGAACTCTCTCATGCATCAGATGGCGTTTGCTAAAAAGCATCCGTGAGGTAAAATCGTGTAGCAAACCAAATGGCGGTGCCCCAGCATGGCCACAGCTCATTAGCTGAAACTGGAAAAATCAAAAATAAAAATCAAAATCAATCAAAATCATATATAAATAAAAGAAATTTCATATAGAGATTTATATCATACACATAAAATTTACACACGTGTTCTATACTGGTATCCATAGTTTATGCATACATATTTGAGCTGATTATCATTTCATTTATGTTTCACCTGAATCTGATATGTGGGTGGAAATGCATGTATACATATAATGTTATACATAAGAACATAAGATTATACGAAATTCACGCCTACATGTGTATCACGTTTCACACCTGCATTTGTGAATAGCCTCATTCTACATAGTCTGTATATATGTCGCATGTGTTGTTACGTCCAAAACAATATATATCAGTTCAGTGTTTTTTTCTGAGAAAGAATGTCTGAAAAATACGAATTGATATTTACACAATTATAAAAAATAAAACAAAAAAAAAAAAACTATACAGTCGCACCTACACAGACATACATGTTTAGTATGTATAGGTATAGTGTGAAGGCGCGTGGCTCAGTGGTTAGGGCATTCGGTTCACGATCGTAAGGTCGTGAGTTCAGTTCTCGGCGACGCGTTGTGTCCTTGAGCAAGACACTTTAATTCACGTTGCTCCAGTCCACTCAGCTGGCAAAAATGAGTAGTAGCTGTAATTTAAAGGGCCAGCCTTGTCGCACTATGTGTCACGCTGTATATATATATATATATATATATATACAGCGTGACATATATATATGTATATATATATATATGTATGTATATTAAATATAAGGATAAAATCTGTATTAGATTTTCATAAAGTAGCCAGCGTGTAAAACCAATTATGGTAAAAAATTAATACTAAGTACATAATAAAAAAAAATATATTGGGACATTAAGGTGTGTAATAATTGTATATGTATATATATATATTTATATATATAGTCAATAATAATAAAAGGGTAAAACTAATTAATTATTAATTAATTTTACCAAGTAGTGTTCAGTATATAAAAAGACCATTTACGGTATATTTGAAACATTACGTTATAAAAATAGGGTTCAGTAAAATAATTTACTTTACCATACACCGAACTTTTTAGAAATAGCAGCCAGAAATCTTAGCTATTTCTTCTACTGTAAGAAAAATCTCCCAGACAATGCATACTCAAAAATAACTCACACAGGTATAGAGGTAAAAATAACGAAAGATCATACGTATATAAGATTACTTGAGAACGGCCCGTTCCTGGATTAGTTGAATATAAAGATCAACATTTTTGAGTATGCATTGTCTGGGAGATTTTTCTTACAGTAGAAGAAACAGCTAAGATTTTTGGCTGCTATTTCTAAAAAGTTCGGTGTGTGGTAAAGTAAATTATTTTACTGAACCCTATTTTTATAACGTAATATTTATATATATATATATATACATACACACACAAATACACCTATACACACATACACATAAATACACACACACACATCAAAAGGATGTGTTATAATAATATTCCACATATACAGAAACAGACATGCCAACAAACCAACATATCCACATCATCAACTGCCCCACGGATATCATTATGGTTTCAAAACCTGGGCAGTACCATTCAATCCGGCGGTATCGACAGCACTAAAATAAGTGTTGCTTGGTAACAAAGAAACCACAATTTTCAAACACATTTACCCTATGTGCAAGCGTATCGATAAATAAATTCAACAGGTAAATTACAACCACTTCTAAATACGTAACTAAACAGCGACAACTTTATTAAATCATACATTGTATATACATACATATATATATATACATATATATATATATATATATATATTATATATATATATATATATATAATATATATATAGTTAATCAAAACATGAAAACACAAGAGAAAACACAACAACGCGAGGATGTGGAACAAATGTAGTATTATTGGACGCTCAGGAAGGAAGGGAAGAAGGAGGGTTTAACGTTTCGAGCGGAGCTCTTCGTCAGAAACATAGGAAAAGGAAAGATCCAGAGAAGGGAAGACGGAGGAACACACGCGGTTTATATATATGTATATATATGCATATACATATATATATATATACATGCACCAGTGGCGACTCCAGTACACGAGCTGTTAAATTTAGTATCCCTTCCATAAATATATATATATATATATATATATATATATATATATATATATATATATATTATATATATATAAAGGGAACTAAACCGCAAACTACGTGGATGCAAACACCTTTGTTTTTTGTTTTGTTTTGTACGGACGTGACTAAGCCCATACTCAAGAAGTGTAAACACGCATTTATTCGTATGTCCAGTATCACGCATACTGTCCATAATATCGTGTACAAATGTTCAGTTATATATCATATTTTGAACTGATCTTATTTTCTTTCACTCATCAGTTTCCTCCATTTTCCCATTTAGGTTTATAGATTTTATCTAATAGGTGTTTCAGTCATTGGACTGATTCATTTCAGTTGCTTCGCTTATTTCCTATGTTGGGGCACCGCCTTGAAGGGTTTAGTGGAATATATCGATCTCAATATTTATTTCTTTATTACCAACAGGGGGGTAAACATAGAGAGGACAAACAAAAGGGATTAAGTCGATTAAATCGACCTCAGTGCGTAACTTGTACTTTATTTATCGATTCCGAAAGGATGAAAGGCAAAGTCGACCTCGGCGGAATTGGAACTCAGAACGTAACGGCAGACGAAATACGGCTACGCATTTCGCCCGGCGTGCTAACGATTCTGACAGCTAGCCGCCCTTATCCATCTCAGTATTAGTTGTTTATGTCTGGTGATTAATTCCATTGTTGTCTCTGCCGAAACGCTAAGTTACTGGGACATAAACAAACCAATACTCGCTATCAAGTGGTGTTGGGGAACAAATGCAAGCACAAGGACATACACATGCACACAGACACACATACATGCATAAGCACGCACACACACACACACACACAAACATACATGAAGGAATTCAGCACAGAATCAACACCCCAACAGATCAGTCGGCCCGTGGCTATAGTAGAAAAACATTTGCGCAACGTGTCCCTAACTGGACTGGAATCCATGTGGATGCAAAACCGGTTTAATTCCCCCTCTTCCTCCTCCTCCTCCTCCTCCTCCTCCTCCTACTACTACTACTACTACTACTACTAACTACTACTACTACTATTACTAACACACTCTCTCTTTTTACCCATATAACCCTAAATTTACACAAACTACCATCAAATCCCACCTCCACTCTGTCTCCTCACACTATCACTCCGGTTCCAGCTTCTACTCAGCACCTGATTTACAATTCTTATAGTCACTCTTTTTCTACTTCTACTTTTTCTCTATTCTCTTCTTTTTCTTTTTCGCTTTCTCCCTTTTTTTTTCTTGTAATTACCATTTAACTCAAGTGTCAACTACGCTACATCTTATATGTATTTGTTAAGTGTGTGTATGTATGCGCATAGACCTATTCATTTGTATGGTAATACTGATTGTGTGTATGTGTGTTCGTACATTTGAATGCGTGTGCTATATGGCTGGATATATTGGAACGATGGATATATATCATTTTTTTTGCGTATGAACATATCAATGCAAATAGAAATAGAACGAAAGAGTAATGTGTAGAGGTATGTGAATATGTTTGCATTCATGTATGTATCTTATATATAAACATATACGCCATATGTATTTGTATATGTAGATTACATACATACCAACGTATGTATATATATGTGTGTGTGTGTGTGTGTGTGTGTGTGTGTGTGTGTGTGCGTATATATAGTTATATGCGTGTGTGTGTCCATAGGTATATATGTATACATATATATATACCTACATATAAAGTTAATCCAAAAATGAAAACAGAAGGAGAAAACACAACATCGGGTGGACGTGGAATAAGTATAGTGTTAGTGGACGCTTAGGGAGGAAAGAAAAGGATGAATTAACGTTTCGAGCGGAGCTCTTCGTCAGAAACATAGCAAAAGTAAAGATCCAAGGAAGGGAAGACGGAGGAAAAATCGCCAACGATACACACGCAGTAACATACAAATATATATATATAAACAGATATATATATATATATATATAATATATATATATATAATATATATATATATATATATATATAAAACATTATTGGTGAATTGAAGAAATGGAGCTGAACGCAGATTGAACAGAAATCGTTGTGTAGAATGAAATAAAACGATTTCTGTTCAATCTGCGTTCAGCTCCATTTCTTCAATTCACCAATAATGTTTTAATTTCAATTATCCGCACCAACGCACGGTTGCAACGCCAGATGGTTGTACCTCCAACCGTGCTGTTTACTGCTGTGATTTTTGCTACTAAGGTATCGGTTAAACTTTTGATCAATCTACTACAAGATTATTCATCTTTCTATTCACATAATATATATATATATATATATATATATATATATATGCATATATATGTGTGTAATATATATGTATACATAAGTGGATATATATATATATATACTTATTTGTATATGTATATACATATGTATATATATATGGGGAGATTCGTTATAGGTATAAGAATATAACATAAACAAGTAGGGAAAAATGTTAGAGAGGACAGGAAAAATCAAGCAAGTCAAATATCTCAAGGCATATACATTATTATAATAAATTCAAAGCCTTACATTATTTTTATCATATTGTATGTGTGCGTGTGGAGGGGGCTTGTGTGTGTGTGTGTATGTGTGTATGCTAGGTGATTAGAAAGCAACGAATTGACTTAATGCTTTTGTAGGTAGAATTAGATGAAGACATTTTCAGAAGCCTTATAAAAGTTTATTCCTAGTGCATTTCACCCAGCCATAAATATTAATAATATACTAAAAAACACTGAAACTGAAAAAAAGCTTTCATTGAATAACAAATCACATGCATGAATCGGGCGAACAAAAAATTAATGACCAATGTGAAACATAGATTCGGTTGTAATTTTGCGAGTTGTTAGTTTCTATAATCCTCATGCATTTATGACGCTTCCCATCCGGTCACCTTTTACTCACAGGGAAATATGTTGTCATACACTGCGCTACTTAACTTAAAAGAAAGCTAAATAGGACAACATTATCTGTTATCCTCTTTGTTTTACCTGTTTCAGTCAATAGACTGTGGCCATGCTGGGACAAACTCCTGTTGAAAATGAATATATACTCTTTTACTCTTTTACTTGTTTCAGTCATTTGACTGTGACCATGCTAGAGCACCACCTTTAGTCGAGCTAATC
>NC_043008.1:39449003-39501503 GCF_006345805.1 Octopus sinensis
TGCAATAATTTTGGTTTCTGCGTTTGTATAAAAAAAGCAGATGTATTAAAAGATGTTTAAGTTAAGAATAAAGCATGCAGGATCTTCGAAATTGTCTGAGATGAAATTGTCTTCCCTTTGATTACATGTTTCCCACCAGAGGCAAGCCAAATGATTCGATATGCACTGTTGCTTTTCTAAGTCTATCCACTAAAAGTGTAATTGCTTTGGCAAGATGGAAGAAAGAGCATAAGTTTTAATACCTCAAGGAGGATAACTTAAAAGGAAATAGCAGCCAGTAATCCATATCTGAACTCGAGATGACCAAAAGCTGTCTTGCGGACTAGTTCATGGAAGTTTCATCAAATGTTGCAACACCAAAGGAATTTTGGCAAAGCAATACGATTATTTTCATGTAAGAAGTTTCTCTATTTCTTTCTTCTCTATTGCCAAATAACAAACGGTTTAGAATCAAAAGGCAAGGAAAAGAAGACAAAATATGTCTTTGGAACTATCAACGGTGTTCTGTCTTGTATTTCCCCCCTTAATTTGTACTTTCGTAGGATGTTGACTTCAATTTAATTAATATGTGTCCAGAGTTATACAGCGTTGATGAATCCAAAGTAAGATCAAATAGTGCTGTATGCGGCTACCAAGGCCACAAGTGCGAACAGGAAGAATTGAAAGATGCTCTATTTAAGAATTACGTGTAATAGATCTTCGAATATGTCTGAGGAGAAGTTCTCTCTCTTTGATGATATGTTTCCCAAAAGATGCAAACCACTAGCTTCGAGCTGAACAATAAATATTACAAACCAGAAGTTAGAAATTTACAATGTGAACAGTAATAAAATCATATTTATATTAAATTCAACATTGTAATAAGTACCCACTATGATATTTTGACAATATTCACATCTTTTATGCCTCTTGATATGAATTTTCGACAATCATCATCCTATTCTTGGAGTTCGAAATACGAACCTGCATTGCTTAACTAAACATAATAAAGTAATCGAATACTACTTTGCTGATAATACTTACAGCACAACTCATATACATATATGATTAATCGTTAGCCGCTATAGCATTTTTTATTCTCTCTCTGCTTATTTTCTCGTGTTCCTTTCTGTTGAAGAGCGTAGGATCCAAACCTAGAAGACTTTCTCACCTTCCCGAGCGTTAAACTAATACACCTATACGTTGTTTATACACCTGTCTTCGTCTTTTGTTTTTCTGTAAATTGCAACTATTTATATATATATATATATAATATATATATATATAATATATATATAATATATATATATAATATATATATATACATACATGTATATGTATATATACATGCATATATATATATATATATATATATATATATATATATATATATATATATATGTATATGTATACATGTATGCATATATATGTATTTATACATTTACATATATGTATATATATATAAACACACATACATAGATATAGAGAGAGAGATGTATATACACATATATATATATATATATATATATATATATATATACACACATATACACAAACATATATATATATACATATCTGTCTGTGCATGTATATGCATATGTGTGTGTATGTGTGTGCATGTGCATGTACGTATCTGTGCATGCTTGTATTCATTGAACTAATCAACTGACTTGCATGGTTAAATTCACTTCTTGCCCTGGGACACACTTTTTAAAAAATATTTCTGTAACAAAATGTATGGACGTCAGTAGAGTTTGATCTCACAACTAAAAGACAAGTGTATGCGAATCTAAATAAAGAGCAATATAAATGAACTTGCAGTCCCCCTGGAATTTCCACGCTAAATACGAAATACGAAACATTTTTTGTTGACGGGAACTTGATGCAAAACCATAAAAATTGAAAATGTTCTCTTATCTGTTGTAAATATCCGCTGTATTCTCTTTGATTCATATCCCCCACCTCTACGCTGCTGCTTCCTTGCTTCTTGCAGTGATTCAGCTCTCTGCTTTTCTTTACGTGTGTTGTCTCTACCATCTCATTCTGTCTCTTCTTAGCTTAAGTTTTCTGTCATCCGTAATTTATACACAAATATAAACTTCAAGCGAGCAGATAAATAACTGCACTGATATAAAAAAAAAATTCAATAAAGAAAATGCACTTTTCACTATCCACTCACCACTGTCAACTCCACCACCATCATTATAATTTTCAATAACAAAGCTCAGTCTAAGAATTTTCACTCCACTTCTGTTCAGCTCTTTGTCTATATCTAATTTCTTCCTGTTGATGTATATCTCTGACAATACAAATTTCAAAACAAAAATGAATTCTTAAAAAATAACACTTATAATTCTTTTCTTAAGTTGTTTCATTTCGTTTAATAGACAATTTATCTATGTATGTTATGCTTATAACCATATCTAATATAAGCCTTCTTTCTTCTGACTACCCATACATGAGGATGGATAGTTAAACAGATAAACAATTGGAAGATGAAAATTGAATATTAAAATGTTATTTTTTTTTCCAGACTATATGATGTTTAAAATTACCCACTGCAAGACTATATTTCTCTCTCTCTCTCTCTCTCTCTCTCTCTCTCTCTCTCTCTCTCTCTCTCTCTCTTCTCTCTCTCTCTCTTTTCTCTCTACTTCTTAAGTCAACAAACTTTTGAACCATGTCATTTGCCTCTTCACGTCAACATTTCTCTCTTTTTATTTCTCTTCACTTCTCACTTTTACTTACTTACTTGTACTTGTGGCGACATTCACCCCGGGCAGGTTGAGTCGACTTCTTCTACCACCCTCGAGGCATCTCGAACCATGGCAGCCCACGCACGACGGTCCTGCGCCAGTTCACTGGAGATAGCAAGCTAGTCACGGTTCTCTCGGCACAGGCTGACCACCTGCGGTCCCGTGAGCATGGAGAGGTCCTCCTTGATTGTCGTAACCCAGGTCTTCAGCTGCCTGCCCGCGCGTTTCCGCCAGTTGGGAAATGGGGTTGGGAGAAGGACATCACGGCTCAGTTCACACACTGGACGCCTATATGCATGGCCAAACCACCGCAAGTGCTGTTGCAGAAGGATAGATGGAAGGGGCCGTGGAGACGGGCTAAGTCGGAGATTGGCGGTGGGAACTCGATCCACCCGACGCCAGCAAAGAATGCATCGGAGGCAGTCATTGTCGAAGACTTCCAGCCTTCGTTGATCGACCACCCGCATAGGCCACGTTTCACAGCCATAGAGAAGTACTGTACGAACGACGGCCTGATATATTCTGTACGAAAATGCACAGTACTTCTCACTTTTACTAACCATGTGACACCATGATGCTCCAGCTGGCACAGTATCACCAATCTCATTCTTAATGTAACTACATCTTTCTATCGTCCATCACTTTCTATCTTCCTTTCTTTAACCTCATTACCACAACATAACACCTCAGCTAAACATTGTATTTATAACTCTCTTTTTCAACAGCTCTCCCTTCGACCAAATCTACCAAATCCAATCACAAGGCTTTTGGCCGGCCCGAGGCTATAGTAGAAGACACTTATCCAAGGTGCAATGGAGTGGGACTGAACCTGGAACCATGTGGTTTGTAAGCAAGCTACTTACCACAGAGGCACTCCTTTATAATTTTTTTTGCACTTCGAGAATCAATTCCAAAACAAAACAAAAACAAAAATAAAAAGTAAAATATAAAAAATAAACCCGTGCATTTCATACATCTCAACAGTTATTATAAGATACCTATTTCTTTATTGCCCACAAGGGGCTAAACACGGAGGGGACAAACAAGGACAGACATAGGTATTAAGTCGATTACATCGACCCCAGTACGTAACTAGTACTTAATGTATCGACCTCGAAAGGATGAAAGGCAAAGTCGACCTCGGCGGAATTTGAGCTCAGAACGTAACCGCAGACGAAATACCTATTTCTTTATTACCCACAAGGGGCTAAACATAGAGGGGACAAACAAGGACAGACATAGGTATTAAGTCGATTACATCGACCCCAGTACGTAACTAGTACTTAATGTATCGACCTCGAAAGGATGAAAGGCAAAGTCGACCTCGGCGGAATTTGAACTCACAACGTAACGCAGACGAAATACCTATTTCTTTATTACCCACAAGGGGCCAAACACAGAGGGGACAAACAAGGACAGACATAGGTATTAAGTCGATTACATCGACCCCAGTACGTAACTAGTACTTAATGTATCGACCTCGAAAGGATGAAAGGCAAAGTCGGCCTCGGCGGAATTTGAACTCACAACGTAACGCAGACGAAATACCTATTTCTTTATTACCCACAAGGGGCCAAACACAGAGGGGACAAACAAGGACAGACATAGGTATTAAGTCGATTACATCGACCCCAGTACGTAACTAGTACTTAATGTATCGACCTCGAAAGGATGAAAGGCAAAGTCGACCTCGGCGGAATTTGAACTCACAACGTAACGCAGACGAAATACCCATTTCTTTATTATCCACAAGGGGCCAAACACAGAGGGGACAAACAAGGACAGACATAGGTATTAAGTCGATTACATCGACCCCAGTACGTAACTAGTACTTAATGTATCGACCTCGAAAGGATGAAAGGCAAAGTCGACCTCGGCGGAATTTGAACTCACAACGTAACGCAGACGAAATACCGCTAAGCATTTCACCCGGTGTGCTAACGATTGTGCCAGCTCACCGCCAATTATTATAAGTTTTTATAAGATACCGCTTAACTACCAAAGCAAGCATACTAGAAATACTTTTCTCTGTGTAAACGTTACAATTACCTTTAAGGCTAGAATTAAAAGATTAATTAAAAAATGACAGCTTCTTATTCATTCAAATTATATGTTCTTGCGCTAAGCAATATACATTAGTCTACATAAGAGACAATAATTGCATACATTGGCCTTTGTGTCCCTTTCGTACAGCGGTTGAAATAGTACAGAAGAAACAAGAGGAGATAAGCCTATATTAATTCATTAGAGACTTGGTCGCTTATACGAACTTACCACAAGTAAAACATAACTAAATATAATAAAGACATTTTGCTTCTGAGATTTTGTTCACTTGTCCGATGTACTTACATTAGTTCTCTGTATTGGAGAAATTAGGTGTAGGCGGGCATAAAACCAACTTGTGGGAATCATATCAAAGACAGCGTATGTGTCATTCCTAAAGCAATAATAGCAATCCAGAGGGCTAGTCTCTCTCTATATATATACATTAAGTACATACGTACAGGGAGATATTTTATACGAGGCGGTAAGTCACGACAGCATTTGGGACATGACAAATATTTCATTGAATATTCATGAAAAGTTCAATTTCACTCATCAAGGGAATTGAACTTAAAAAAACCTATTAAACATAGCGGAACTTCATAATCTGCTTATAAACTTCCTAGAAAATACACACACATAGTCACACACTCACACACAGACATACACACGTGTCAGGTAATGCTGAATGAGTGCTATAGACAGACCATAGTTAAGTTCCAGATTTGGTAATATTGTGAATAAAAGGTTCAACATTGATTCTATGTCAGCGTGTGTTTATCAGTATTTTTTGCGTAAAAAGATTTAAAAAAACCAAGGCTGTATAGATATTAGAGCATTTATAGATAGACGGTCTTACAGCTGTTTATAGGATATTTATTAATAATATCCTGGAAACAGCTGTAAGACCTTCTATCTATAAATTCTCTAATATCATATCTATACAGCCTAGGTTTTTTTAATCTTTATTCTCAAAAAATTTGTATATATATATATATATATATATATATATATATGTATGTGTGTTCCTTTTCATCCTTATACATACATACATACATACATGCATACATACATACATACATACATATATATATATATCTATATATATATATATATATATATATATATATATATATATATATATATATATATATATACATATATATATATATATGAACAACAAGGATGTATAAGTCTCAATTCATTACGACCGTTTCTGGAATCTGCACTTCTGAAATATTTGGAAAGAATCTTTATATAAAGTACATGTCTGAACAAACAATATCTGATGTATTCACTAAGCTGGATCCATCTGCATACACTGCATGGATACCGGGTGGAAAAATTCTATGTAGAGTTTGATAATCACCTAATATTGTTTGAGTGTGCAAATAAGTTCGTCCGATCAAGGTGCCTCAATTTAAGTACCTAATTCAATTGAATATAAATTACATACACATCACACACACGGTGACTGCTCTACCGCTACCAGTCACCGTGACATAATAAGCTGGTGTTGAACATCAGAACATTACCCAAGACAGCAATATCATACAGTATATACTACAATAACGAAACTGAAATTTAGTACCGATAATAAAGCTAACTGTCTACTTTGAGAAATATGGGCAGAAGGCAATCGATAATATAACTTCATCTTCATCCGGTCATTGAAGGGAAACGTTCTTGATTTACTAAAATAAAATTAAAGCGAAACACTAAAAATATAAATCAATTTACCGAATGATTCTTTCCACGCTCTAAAGTAAATATATACTTGACATAAAACCTTCTACACAGCTTACAACATTATATGCCTATAATTACCCTATATACCACCCATCGTTCTGTGCGCATGGTGTTCTTTCAGTTTTAGTTTAGTTCTTCTTAAAAGAGTTGAAGTCAGTCACTAAAAGAAAGACAAGACCTTTTGAATTAAGGGTGTGCCAGGTGTTTGTGAATATATGGTAGAGTTGGAGTGTTGGAGTGTTGTTTGAGCAGGCGATGCACGCACCCAGGTATGTGCATGTATTCACCTGGAAAATCTCAAATGGAGAATCTTTGGAATGTCACACGAATCTTCCCTACTCCACCAATAGATTGGGTGTGGAGAAACTGCATCATTTTCTCTTGCTCTTTCTGCGCAAAAAAACCTAGAATTTCTAATTTTTGTGTATATTTTTAGGTACATATCCTAATGGACCTATAATGGTAAGTACAAATTAAAATATACAGCCAGAGTATAATAGCCGCAAGTTCCGCATTAATCCACCATAAATGTTTTCATTTACCTGGAATTTTAGATGTGCATTCATATCGGCAGGATAGCTAAACTCTACAATAGTGCATGACCATTGTTTCCTGTTCCGCAGTTCTGTTACGTCGGCATTAGATCCTGTTTGTACTGGAGTGTTCAACTAGTATGCCTTGCTTTTAAAGGCGTCAATACATTCTGGTTCTGACATTCCTTTCATGCATGCATCGGGTATGCAGGTATTTATCTGATTCTTTTTCAAGTTCTTCTTAAGAGAGTTCAAGGCGGTCTATCACAAAGCTACAAATCTTTTTGGGTTAAGATAGTTCCAGTTTTTTTTGTAAATATGTGGCCGAGAGCGTGTGTGAGTTGAACTGTTGATACACAAACAAACCGTGTGCATCTATTCAATTAAAAATTACGCGTAAAAATTCGCGTTAGTTTCGTTTCCTCTTTCCTCGAAAAACCTAGTATTATGTATGCATTTCTATGTGTATGCATGCATGCATGTATGTATGTATGTATGCATGCATGCATGCATGTATGTATGTATGTATGTATGTATGTATGCATGCATGCATGTATGTATGTATGTATGTATGTATGTATGCATGCATGCATGTATGTATGTATGTATGTATGTATGCATGCATGCATGCATGCATTATGTATGTATGTATGTAGCATGCATGCATGCATGTATGTATGTATGTATGTATGTATGCATGCATGCATGCATGCATGTATGTATGTATTATGTATGTATGTATGTATGTATGTATGTATGTATGTATCATGCATGCATGCATGCATGTATGTATGTATGTATGTATGTATGTATGCATGCATGCATGCATGTATGTATGTCTGTATGTATGTATGTATGCATGCATGCATGTATGTATGTATGTATGTATGTATGTATGCATGCATGCATGCATGCATGCATGTATGTATGTATGTATGTATGTATGCATGCATGCATGCATGTATGTATGTATGTATGTATGTATGCATGCATGTATGCATGCATGTATGTATGTATGTATGTATGTATGCATGCATGCATGTATGTATGTATGTATGTATGTATGTATGCATGCATACATGCATGCATGTATGTATGTATGTATGTATGTATGTATGCATGCATGTATGCATGCATGTATGTATGTATGTATGTATGTATGCATGCATGCATGCATGCATGTATGTATGTATGTATGTATGTATGCATGCATGCATGCATGTATGTATGTATGTATGTATGTATGTATGCATGCATGCATGCATGTATGTATGTATGTATGTATGTATGTATGTATGTATGTATGTATGTATGTATGCATGCATGCATGCATGCATGTATGTATGCATGCATGCATGCATGTATGTATGTATGTATGTATGTATGTATGTATGCATGCATGCATGCATGTATGTATGTATGTATGTATGTACGTATGTATGTATGTATGTATGTATGTATTATGTATGTATGTATGTATGTATGTAATGTATGTATGTATGTATGCATGCATGTATGTATGTGTATGTATGTATGTACGTATGTATGTATGTATTATGTATGCATTTCTATGTGTATGCATGCATGCATGCATGCAGTATGTATGTATGTAATGCATGCATGCATGCTGTATGTATGTATGTATGTACGTGTATGTGTGTGTTTGCATGTATATATATATGTGTGTGTGTGAATATACAGAAAGTAGTGCTATGTATTGGGCACATTTCTGAGAGTATTGCTTGCTTTCCATACGAATAACTTCGGTTTCTAGAAAAGAAACGAATTCATCTCTATTAAAACTGTTCATCAGATGTACGTGTGTGAGCGTGTATATGTTGAACATGTTGAGACAACAAAGCCAAGTTAATGTGAAATTTTTAGGACATTTATAAAGAGAGAGGTAGTCTTAATGATCCCATCATCAGAGACGATATGAGAGAGTTAAATAGAAGGAAATAGTAGAGTTCAATATAAGAAGTTATTTTGGAAAGGGAAAGATATAGGAAAAATAAAGGAAAATATGAGAATAAAAATAAAAACATATAGTGGATGTTAAAGTTGCTGTTCCATTATCCAAGGAATGTGCTGTGTAGAATGAATAAAAAAGGTTTGTTGTCCATGGTATGTAAGTTCCAATAGGAGTTCATATTTTGTTATTACAAATGGATAGTGCGCAAGTATTAATCCCATGTGCTGTTCATTCATTTTACACTACAAGATTCCTTTGCATCTATTTGTAATAGCAAAATATGAACTATCAGAATGTACATACTATGGCGGCGAACTGGCAGAAACGTTAGTAAGCCAGGCGAAATACTTTACGGTAATTCGTCTGTCTTTACGTTCTGTGTTCAAATTCCGCCGAGGTCGACTTTGCCCGTCATCCTTTCGGGGTTGATAAATTAAGTACCAGTTACGCACTGGGGTCGATATAATTGACTTAATCCCTTTGTCTGTACTTGTTTGTCACCTCTTTGTTTAGCCCCGTGTGGGCAATAAAAAAATAAGAATGTACATACCATGGACAAGAAGTCTTTTTACTCACTCTACACAGTACATTCCTTGGATAATGGAACAGCAACTTCAATATCCAACATATGTTTTTATCTTTGCTCTCGTGTTTCCCGGTATACTTCCTATATCTCTCTGTTTCCATATATTGGACTTCCTATATCTCACCCTTTCCATATATATTGAACTCTATTTTCTTCTATATATTTCTCATATAGTCCCTGATGATGGGATGCCTTTTATATAACCCTGAAATAGATGTAAGATTATCAAACTGCCTTGGCTTTGTTGTCTCATTTTATTCAACATATATATGGTGGGGGGATGCGTGTGTGCATGAGTGTGCATGCGTATGTGTGAATGTGTGTGTGTGTGTGTGTGTGAGTGTGTGTGTGTGTGTGAGTATCTTTGTGTCTTGTGAGTGGATTTGCTAGACGGAAACTGAAAGACGCTCATCGTTTATATATATATGTTTCTTTATTACCCACAAGGGGCTAAACACAGAGGGGACAAACAGGGACAGACAAAGGGATTAAGTCGATTACATCGACCCCAGTGCGAAACTGGTACTTTATTTATCGACCCCGAAAGGATGAAAGGCAAAGTCAACCTCGGCGGAATTTGAACTCAGAACGTAACGACAGACGAAATACTGCTAGGCATTTGCCCGGCGTGCTAATGATTCTGCCACCTTGCCGCCTTACATATATCGTTTATATATATATATATATATATATAATATATATTATTATATATATATATATATATATATATATATATATTATATATATATATATATATCTATATATATATATATATATATATATATATATGTCGTTGTGTCTGTTTGTTCCCCTACCACCACCGCCTGACAACAAGTGTTAGCGTGTTTACGTCACAAACTTTAAAAAATTAAATACGTTGGTTGATTCATTCGGCTAAAAACAATTCTTCAAGGCGTCGCCCCGGCATGGCAGCAGTCTAATGACTGAAACAAGTATAAAACAAAAGATATAGTTTTAAAAACCCTTAATTATAATTCCAACGTTCCAATAATAGGTTATATCATAGTTTGGAATGACATAGTACAGGACAGCATGCTAGGGTGGAGTATTATAGCTGAAATGATTGTATTGGGTTATAGAATGATGATGAAGTGTCTTTGATACGATGCAGGGGCAGTCAGCGTGCCGGGCAACACATCACATTTCTGTGACTAAGGAAAATGTTCGTCCGTTCTCCTTGAATAAAATACCCCGTTCGATTTCTTAGTATTTTCTTTCGTCTCTAAAACACAACATGAACTTGGGAAATTTTGGGAAATTTGATATCAGAATTTTGTCGACATTGACCATCCATACTTTCTCTTGATTGTAAACTGTTTTTCTCTTTACTTTTCGTTGTGAGTAATAAAATAGAAAAGCAGCAAGCGATACAGAAAAAATGATAGAATGAGAGAAAGAGTGAGGGAGAGAGTGAGGGACAGAGAGAGAGAGAGAGAGAGAGAGAGAGAGAGAGAGAGAGAGTGAGAGAGAGAGAGAGAGAGAGAGGGTGAGAGAAGGTAAGAGGGGCAGAAAGAGTGAGACAGACAGACTGATAATTCAGAAAGAGTAAGGCAACGAGAGAAATAGAAAAGGAACGAGCAAAAAGATAAAGATGGAACAGGTAGTTATAAAATATAAATGAAGGAAAGAACGAGATTAACAGCAAAGAGGGAGAGGGTGAGAGAGAGAGAGAGAGAGAAAGAAAGGGAAAAGGAGAACAAAAAGAAGTAGAAGAGAAAAATAAAGGCTAGCAGAATATGATTGGACGTTGAAGGGTCGAACAGGAAGCTACTGTGTAGGTAAATGGTTTACGTAAAATATCAGACAAGAATGAATGACTTTACTAACAAATAATGAAACAAATTAAACCAAAAAAAAAAAAAAAAAACGAAAAAAAAATGAGAGAAAATATGCACAAACTTGCCAGCAATTAACGGTCGGTCAGCTGATGTGAGTAAATGAACGGTTAAAAACATTGACGAGTGCCAAGTTAACAGATGTCTATTTATTCGCCTACGTTCAATAACCCTAAAGCTATGGAACGTCTCTGAAAATGGGTCTTTATTCGGCTAACAAAACGCTCAACACCCATCAATTCCACTTAGCTTGTTGTTCGTTTATATTCGCTCGCATGACTGCCTTCGATTTGTTTCAATTTCTCACCAAAAACTTACAACCTTTTCAATAATCATGTCTTTATTTACTTTCCAGCTGTTTTTGTTATTGTTGTTGTTGTTGTTGTTGTTGCTGTTATTATCATTGTTGCTGCTGTTTTTTTTTTGCATTGTTTTTGTTATTGTTCTACTTATTGTTTCTAGTGTTCTTTACCGTTATTCTTTTCGTGATATCTATATTTTTTGATCTTTTCGTATTTTTATTTTTATCTTTTATTTTTATTTTCAGTTAGTTTTTGTTTTTCCTTTGTTGCTTTTCATTTGGTGAACAAAGAATGAAAAAGAGAGGATGAGGAAGAGGAGGAGGCGGTTGAGATGGAAATAACCGCTGAGTTCTAGACAGAGGGAAGGAGTGGTTGATAAAGAAATACAAGGATAAACAGAGAGGGAGAGTGGAAGAGATGAAACGAGAGATAGATAGATAGATAGATAGATAGATAGAGAGAGATAGAGAGAGAGAGAGAGAGAGAGAGAGTGAGAGAGAGAAAAGAAGGGAAAATACAAAAGATCAAGAAATACGAAATAAAAGTTGGTAAATAAAATAGGAAGAAAATATATGATTGCAACGTGAATGAAAGGAAATAAATAAAAAGAATGGAGACTGAAAGTGAAATACCACTGTTTAGAAAGAAATTAATATTCAGCATTGTTTTGGCTGTCGAAAATAGACAAAAATAAACGAACAAAATAAAGAAATGAGAGAAAAGATCAGCCGACCAAAGGACGAACTAACGAATGAGAATGCGTAACATATTTTGGACCACACAACGCCTCATCTCACATACGTGAATTCTCCTTACTATATTAAATAAAACATATTCACACACACATTGAAAAGCTTGATGAAAGCGCAATGTCTGTGTTACTGACGATCCATTGATGTTATAAAGCGTAAGTCTGGAGGTCGCGTTATAATTAATAAAAATAGTTATTCTTTGAAACATTGTCTATCTGTGTAAGGCGTTAGAAAATGTGTGTATAAGGGGAACTTGTAGTGTCGATTCATATTAAAAGTTAAGTTCGGGCTACAATAATAACATGAAGTATGTGAAAAGAAATTCCATACAAAATACATATGCGATTAGAAAAACAAACGAAAGTAGTTATTCTCTATAATTATCCTGATTTATTCGGGAAGCACGGGAGACAACTGCAGATACATTTCGGCCTACTTATACCTCCTCGGTGGAACTTTATTTACTCGTGATTTGCTGAAGTATTGCCGAGAGGATAACTAAGTAAACGTTCAAGTATATATTTGCGAAGAAATATAAAACGTTACAAGAATAAATTACTTTTGAAAACGTTTTCGTAAAAAGGCTGAGTTAAATTGTTATTTGTTCCTTCTTGAGCCACGCCTTGCTCATAGGGCGGTTTCTTTGGTGTATTGGACGATGGTCCGTCGCAGGTGAGCTGCAAGATGCAGGAGGAATGAGTGAGAGAATGTCGTGGTGAAAGAGTCAGCAGAAGTTCGCCCATCATGTACATTAAAGGAGTTTAAGTTTGATGTTCGTTAAAAGTTAGGTTGGGAATAAATGACAATGTTGGAGATTAACATGAACATAAAGAGATTAAACTAAATTCTGCAGGTAATTTAATTCACTTCCATTTTTTTTACAGGTTATGCATTCTATTTCCCTTTCAATGATAACTGTTTCAACAATAAGCTACCTTGCTTCGCAGAGTAATAATAAGTAGTATTGATTGTACTTAAAAGTCTTCTAAATTCGAGTTACTTTTCACCGAATATTTTAATGAGTAATTGAAACGAAAATAACCGTAATGTCCAGCAATTCGGTTCTTGCTACACACCACATAAGTTCAGCTAAACTATGTGAGATGTATGTCGTGGATCAAAGTGCATTAGTAACGCCAACAATATACCGATATATATGACCGCGCACTAACAATATATTTAGACAGACATTGAGGGAAATTTGCACCGTCAAGATATATTCTGTTCGACTGAATTGTATATATATGGGGCAAACGTCCTATATTGTAATATAAAAATATCGTAAAAGGAAACTGCTCAGATGTTCGTGGTCTATAGTCTATGTGTAATTCGAAGAAGATTTGCTACACCCGCTGCCAAGTTGATCTGCTTCAGAATCACTATACAAATGTGTGTAGATTACTCAGAGCGATACTTATTAATAAAGCCTGTAGATGAGTTTGTGGATTGATTATCTTGTACACTAATCTGGAAAAAGATTATATAAATTTTATACAAATTATATATAGAAAAAGAAAATAGCTCTAAAAAATTATGTAGTTGAAAGTATAGTTAATGACGAAATCAGTAAATGATAAATGTTCAGTATATGCATGCATAGACACATACATACGTAAATACATACATACACACACATACACACGCATACACACACGCACACACACACACCACACACACACACACACACACACACACACATATATATATATATAATATATATATATATATATATATAGAGAGAGAGAGAGAGAGAGAGAAAGAAATATAGATACAGATATTTGTGTGTGTATATATATATATATATATTATATATATACACACACACATATATTCTTCTATTCGTTTACATGCTTCAGTCATTTGACTGTGGCCAAGCTGGGACACCGCCTCTAAAGGTTATTAGGCGAATAAACCGACATTAGGACTAATTCTTTGTAATCCTAGTAGTTATTGTATTGGTTCTTTTTTACCGAACAACTAAGTTACAGGGATGCAAATACATTAACATCTGTTGTCGAGTGATGGCAGTAGGTCAAACACAGACGCAGATAAAAACACACACACAAACACACACACACATACACTTTATTATTAATGTTGCAAAATCATCACAAAAATATCACGAAAAAATTGCAACTCAGCGTTTCGTCTTCCCGTTCGTCGGGCAGTGATAGTTGTCCGACGAACGGGAACGTGAAACTCTGAGTACCAGTTTTTTTATATATTTGCAATGATTTTTCCTGCTTTAATAATAAGGCATATTACTCCACCCCCGGCGTTCGAGAACCGACTGATGAGGAAACCAGCTGCGAATGGTCCTTGTATCGTTTTGTTATGTTATCGTCTATGTTATCGGTTATGTTACCATTGATTTATATATATATATATATATATATATATATATATATATATATATATATATATATATATATATATATATATATATATATACATACATAGATTGATAGATAGATATGTATATGTATGTATATATAGATTGATAGATAGCTAGATATGTATTCTCTCTCCCTCCCACTCCTCCTCTCTCTCTCAGCCGCGTGTCCCCCTCCTCCTTCCTTCTTCCTTACTGCCAACCTATAAAATAAAATTTCTTTTACACGTTGCTCTTACTACTGAAAAGACTGCCTCCACGCGCTGCCACAGTATCCTTCGTCTATGCCAAAAAAAAGGCTTTCTCGTTCGTCCTCTTGTGTGTTTGATTTCCTGTATCGTATTCTCTTTTTATTTTCTCGTTTTGTAATTATTTGTATTTTCTGAACATGTATTTTTATTTTTGCAGTTATATTGTTACATCCTGTTCGTGTTCGTACTCAGTTTGCCCCGCTGCTTGGAATTTTATTTTAATTCTCTCGCAGGAAGGCCTAGTGGATTAGTGTTCTGTCTCTGCCTTCGAAACATTCTTGACTCTACTAGCGACAGCTGATGACGGGGTTTTTTTCCTTGTGTAGCTCGTCCTGTAACTGTTTTTTTTCGTTTTCTTGTTTTTTTGTTTTTTCATTTTCTTGTTTTGTGTTTTTTTTTGGTTTTCCCGTTTCTACGTCTTATTGTGGTGTTCCTGTACTCACGTATAATTATTTATATATGCATGTATATATACATGTAGATGTAGGTACGTACATATATGTTTGTGTGTATGCATATATTTTTATTTATCACCCTATATATATATAATATATATATATTATATATATATATATTATATATATATATTATATATCACTTCACTTACTTTGACCGACCAGTCCGTCAGGCGTCCATTTGACACCGCTGGTCACAGCACGCTGTCCACTCCTCTCTGGATCGCGCCTTTCTCATCCACGTGATCCACGCGGGTGCCACTCGAATACTGCGTGCGTCCACCGATTATCGGTGAGCCGGGCGACGTGTATAACATCGGAGGTGCTAAAATCAGGCAGAGAGCATCTCTGGAAAATCCTCGCTGAGCGATTTACGCACTATCTAGACGAGGGAAGAATTCCTTCGCAGTGGAAAGAGTCAAATACCATCCTGCTGTATCAGAAGGGCGACAGAGAAGATCTAAAGAACTACCGACCCATATGCCTGCTGTCTCACGTGTACAAGCTGTTCACGAAGATAATTCTGAACAGGTTGTATATATATATATATATACACACGAAGATAATTCTGAACAGGTTGTATATATATATATATATACACACACACATATATATATATGAAAAAACAAGTCAACATAGAAAATGCTAAAATGATTTTATAAAGAACATTTCTGTACCGGTTACAGTTATTTGATACCTTTTCAACTGTAACGATTAAATAATTAACTTTAGAAAAATTAAAAGAAAAGTTTTTTTAAAAGAATATTTGTATAGTGTTCAAATATAAGTGGCATTTTCCTTGTTTCTGCCTTTCTCTGTCTCTCTTGTTTACACTTATGGAAAAATGAGTCAATGAAGAAAATGCTAAAATAATTTAATAGAAAATATTTCAGTACCGATTTCAGTCATTCAGACTTTTTCAACTGTAATTGTGGAAAACAATTCAATTTTGGAAAAAATTAAAAGAAAGGTTTTTTTTTTTAAAAGAATATTTGCATAGTATTCAAATACAAGGGGCATTTTCCTTGTTTCTTTCTATCTCTGTCTCCCTTTTTTTACTCTTGTGGGTTCGAGGTCGCTGTGAATTCTTGGCAGAGAGGAAGAAGAAGGAGGAGGAGGAGAAGAAGAAGAAGAAGGAGAAGAAGAAGAAGAAGAAGAAAAAGAAGAAGAAGAAGAAGAAGAGAAGAAATAAAAACGAACCACTTCAATGGCGTTTAATTATCTTACTGTATAAATATGTTACTAATTCTAATAAGAGAAGAAGAAGAAGAGAAGAAGAAGAAGAAAGAAGAAAAAAGAAGAAAAAATAGAAGGAAAAGAAGAAGAGTAAAAAAAGAAGAAAAAGAAGAAGAAGAAGAAGACGAAGAAGAAGAAAAAGAAGAAGAAAAAGAAGAAGAAGAAGAAGAAGAAGAAGAAGAGAAGAAGAAGAAGAAGAAGAAGAAGAAGAAGAAGTGACTTGCTGTGGATGGTAGTAGTCATTGAATTCTTGAGGTATCTCTATGAATGTATTGTTTTTAATATTTGCGTGGCTGTTATTCTAAGCAGCAGTAGTAGTAAAGTAAGGAAGTAAGGTAGAAGACGAAGAAGAAGAAGGAGAAGGAGAAGGAGAGAAAGAATAATAAAAGAATGCGTGAGTGGTATGATAGTAGTACGATAGTAGTAACTGGTCAAGTGACTTAAAAGTGATTCGTGGATTATAACAGTAATTAGGACTGTTTTTTAATGAATTTTTGGCTATCATTTTTTAATGTCTCATTTTTAATATTTGCGTGTGTGTTATACTAAGGTCGTGGTGGATATGGCATTTGTTGTAGATGCGTTCAAAAGGGGTCTGTATTTTGTGCTAAAGAACGACTGTTTAGTAATTCGTTGGCTACAGTTTGCATCGTCCCTGAATTCATTGAGGGTATATATATATATTATATATATATATATAATATATATATATATATATATATGTATAATATATATATATATATATATATATATATATATATATATATATATATATATATATAAAGCGCAGAAATGTCTGTGTGGTAAGTAGTTTGCTTACTAACAACATGACCCGGGTTCATGGCACCTTGGGCAGGTGTCTTCTGCTTATAACATCGGGCACACCAAAACCTTGTGAGTGGATTTTGTTGACGGAAACTGAAAGAAGCCTCTCGTATATATATATATATATATATATATATATATAAGAAAATAGTAAAGTGTGAAAAAAACGACAGAAGGCTTAAATGTTAAAAATATATATATTTGTGTCAAATGTCTGGTGAATATTGGAAAAATTTTTTTTTTTTTTTTTTTTTTTCCTTTCCTTTTAAAATGACATACTTTTTAAAAATTTTTAAAGAAATTACCGGTTTCGTGTAGCTTTTCAAATTCCAATATTCTCCAGACATTTTGACACAAATATATATATTTTTTAACATTTAAGCCTTCTGTCGTTTTTTCACACTTTACTATTTTCTTATATATTCACCCACGTGCTTTACCAAACAAACTTTCTTATCTATATATATATATATATATATATATGTATGTATGTGTGTGTCTGAGTGTATGTATATGTTTCTGTGTCTGTGTTTGTCACCCCAGCATCACTTGAGAACCGATGCTGGTGTGTTTACGTCCCTGTAACGTAGCGGTTCGGCAAAAGAGACCGATAGAATAAGTACTAGGCTTATAAAGAATAAGTCCCGGTGTCGATTTACTCGACTAGAAGTGGTGCTCCATAATGGCCGCAGTCAAATGATTGAAACACATATGTATATATGTGTGTGTGTGTTTGTCTGTCTGTGTTGGTACCCACCGCTTGACAACAGTTTTTAGTTTGTTTACGTCCCCGTAACTTAGTAGTTCGGCTTAAAAACCGACAAAAATATTCTTCAAACGATATCTCAGCATGACCGCCGTCTAATGGCTTAAATATTTAAAAGGTAAACAAGTAGAAAAAAAAATGTAAGAAAAATATACGATAAAGCTTTAAAGAGATCAAAACATGTAATATATTTTAAATTTGCACAAAAACTTGAAGCAAAGGAATTTCACTTCAGTTAAGACATCAGCATGATAACATCCGCCATAGACATATCGATAATTGTCCACGATTTGATACACCCGTATCTATTGATGATATTTAGCGATATGCCATTGCTTTTATTAATATTCATATATGTTATCATCATGTCAACCTATCGCCTTCTCTTATCAACAGCCATGTTTATCAATAACAATATCTATCAAATATTTGCCAATCAGTTGTCGTCGTGTCTATCAATAACTACGTGCATGAATGTTTACGAATAGAAAAATATCGGAGATTACCAACATAATGTTCGTTGATACTTATAACTGTCAAAACAATGTCTCCGAATATCGATCCCAATTAATATCGATACCATGTTTATGAATATAATTGTCTATAAATAGTCATTTCTGTGAATATACTTTCTTTCAATATTCACGCATTTCAATATCGAAGTTTCTCGATATCTGTCCCTATCCATATTTCTGTCCATTACAATCCATTTCAAACCGAAGACATGTTTATCAATATGTATGTATTTCAAATGCATGTATTTCAAATGCATGCCGATCAGTAAGCATGTCAATTATAAGCAATTTGCAAAACAGTTTCGATTCCTTATAGGAAAACACATGCAACAACCCCTCATCGCCCACACATATTGTTAAAAAAAGAAAGAAACCGTTGCGTTGACAGGAAAGGCAGTGACAAATATATTTTTTCGCATTTTTTAATATCTCCTACGATTCTCTGTCTCTCTGAGTCCCTGTCGCTTTCTTTCTTTCTTTCTTTTCTTTCCTTTTCCTTCTTTCTTTCTTTCTTTCTTTCTTTCTTTCTTTCTTTCTTTCTTTCTCTCATTCCTATTAATATATCAGATGATAAATATGATAAGGCAATAATTTCCAACTAATCTTTCTATCTAAATCCTCACTGCTTTTATTGTGAACGTAACTCACCTTATACCTACCTGCACCTTCTTTGGACTGTCTCTAATAACATCACCAACTGATGCATAACCGTCGTATCATGATAATGGCACTAGTCAACATCATCCATTTCCTCCTCCTCATCCTCATCCTCATCAATATCATGATCATCATCATGATCATCATCTTCCTCATCATCACAATCATCATCATCATCATCATCTTCATCATCATCGTCATCGTTGTCATCATCATATTCATCATCATCCTCATCGTCGTCGTTGTCATCGTCATCTCCATCATCACCACCACCATCATCATCAGCATCATCATCAGCATCATCATCAGCATCATCATCACCACCACCACCGCCACCATCATCACACCACCACCACCACCACCACCACCACCACCACCACAACCACCACCACCACCACCATCATCATCATCATCATCATCATCATCATCATCATCATCATCATCATCATCATCATCATCTTTGTCATCGTCATCATACAGACAACAATAGCAGCCATATATATCGTCGTTGTTTGCGTCATCTTGGTGAAGAATAGCAATTCAGAAAACGTCAGAAAACCGCCAAAAATAACACGCCAAAAATAACAAAAATAACACTCAGCAGCGTCTCCATCGTCACCATTATCCTCCCCCCCTCCACGTAATCCTCACTAGTTCCGTCACCACCACAAACATCGTAATTTCCCCATTCCCTCATAACAACTGTCATTCTCTCCTCTGCTAAATGTAGTGCCGTCATTGTAGCAATGAACATCTTCGTCGCCAGCCCAAGCAAGTAGTCACCACTGTCCTCATCCTCAGCATCTTCATCACCGCCACCGAGCCCCTCATTATTTGCCATCCTGTAATTTCTTGCCTTTGGGCTTCGTATTCATTATCGACATTTTTGCATTGTTATCTCGTATGAGCCTTTGTGAGCGTAACTACGTATGCCTATTAGCATATGGGTGCGTTTGCATGCATGTGTGTCCTGGTCTTTCTTTAAGTGCTATTTTTACTTCCGGCACACTAACACAGTAAAACACATCTTAAAGATGTTTAATTGATGTTTTAGGTCTGCATCAACCAGGCCTCAACTTACATAAAGTCCGGGGTGGGCTAGATTTGGAAGAGGTTTTTATTGCTGTTGATCTTCTTCATAAGTACTCTCGCTTTGTTTTGGCTTTTCTTTTCCAAGTCTTGTGGATAGTAAAGTGACGTTTAATGTTTTTATTATTCGTTCACATCTATCTATCTATCTATCTATCTATCTATCTATCTATCTATCTATCTATCTATCTATCTATCTATCTATCTATCTATCTATCAATATATGTATCTATCTATATATTGGTCTGTCTGTCAGTCATTCTGTCTGTCTGTCTTCTATCTATCTACCTATCTATCATTATATATATTTCTCTATCTGTCTATCTATGTATGTCTGTCTGTCTGTCTATCTATCTATATATCTATCTATCTATCTATCTGTCTATCTATTTGTCTGTCTGTCTGTCTTCTATCTATCAATCTCTGTCTGTCTGTCTTTATGTCTGTATATCTATCTATCTATCTATCTATCTATCTATCTATCTATCTATCTATCTATCTATCTATCTATCTATCTATCTATCTATCTATCTATCTATATATCTATCTACTACTAACTATGTTGAAATTAACGAAAATTTCTCCTATTATCTTCGTGTCTAAAGAATAGACACGTGTATTTCTGTTGCTATAAGAACGTAACTACAATGAAATATTGTGAAAAGAAAATACCACCACCACCACCGCCGTCACTACTACTACTACTACTACTACTACTATACTACTACTACTACTACTACTACTACTAACTACTACTACTACTACTACTACTGTTGCTGCTGCTGCTGCTACGACGACGACGACGATGACGGCGACTTCGACGACGACGAGACAGAGCATGAAAATTTTTAGTCGTACTACTGCTAAGAATTATCGCTTGGAATAAACTAGAAATTAGAAATCATATTTGTTATAATGTAAACACAGGTGCAGCCATGGCTATATGGCGACGTTTGCTTCCCAACAACGTCGTTCTTGGTTCAGTCTCACTGCATCGCACCTTGGTCGGCTGTCATCTTCTACGACAGTGGGCTGACCAGAGCCCATTGTGTATATATATATATATATATATATATATATATATATATATATATATATATATATATATATATATATATATATATATATATATATATGTATGCATGTATGTATGTATGCATGTACATATATACATATATATATATATGTGTATATATAGGGAGAGTTCACAAAAAAAACAAAACACGAAGACACGTGGTGTACAAAACAAATAGATGTATTAGTATAACGCTCAGGAATAGAAATAGTATTTTACATTTCGTGCCCACGCTCTTCTACAGAAAGGGAAACAGAAAAAAACAAGGAGAGAAACAAGGGGTGAAAAAAATGTGTGTGGGTGGCTACCGATATATCATGGCGACAAGTATACATATATATATACATAATACAAAATATATGTATATATATATATATATATATATATATATATATATATATAATATACTATATATATATTATATATATATATATATATATGTATATATACATATATAATATATGTAATATATATATATATATATATATATATATATATATATATATTATATATTCATATGCATATCTATATGTGTATATATATATACATATATATAATATACAATATATATATATATATATGTATATATACGTAAATATAAGAGAGTTACCGTTAAATGTTTAACTCCAGTGCTAGAAATAGCTCCTTATTCTGGTATAGCCACCGAAGTTGTTTCCACAAACGAAATAACATTACCTCCAACGTATGGAAAGCGAAATACAACGAAAAGATAAGTTAATGCTGAAAAATTGTTTCTTTATCAACATAATATGCAATTATACTCACATATTTATCTATAAATCATCAGCAACATTTTTTTTCGATACAATTTATTAGACCCACACGGGCGATAAATACCCATGCGGTCCAATCGATTGCATACATTATTATATTTACGTATAAATTTATATTGTCTCCCTGGTTTTTTATGTGCTAGGCCACTTGGTGTTAAACTGATGGTATTATTAAATTAATATCTAATTTTTCACCCTCATTTATGAATTCATAAATTTAATATACTGCCCTAAATATTGTGTGCAGTACTCGTTTCCACTAAGTCTTACCATGCTCTTTGGCGGGGAAGCTAAATCACAACTATGTATGCAATCGATTGGACCGCATGGGTATTTATCGCCCGTGTGGGTCTAATAAATTGTATCGAAAACAAATGCTGCTGATGATTTATAGATAAATATGTGGGTATAATTGCATATTATATTGATAAAGAAACAATTGTTCATCATTAATTTATCTTTTCGTTGTATTTCGCTTTCCATACGTTGGAGGTAATGTTATTTCTTTTGTGGAAACAACTTCGGTGGCTATACCAGAATAAGGAGCTATTTCTAGCACTATAGTTAACTACTTAACGGTAACTCACTTATATTTACGTATAAATTTGTATTGTCTCCCTGGTTTTTTATGTGCTAGGCAACTTGGTGTTAAACTGATGGTATTATTAAATTAATATCTAATTTTTCACCCTCATTTATGAATATATGTATATATATACATATATATATATTATGTATATATATATATGTGTGTATATATATATATGTATATATATATATATATATATATATATATATATATTATATATATATTATATATAGCGAAATACAACGAAAAGATAAATTAATGCTGAAAAATTGTTTCTTTATCAACATAATATGCAATTATACTCACATATTTATCTATAAATCATCAGCAACATTTGTTTTCGATACAATTTATTAGACCCACACGGGCGATAAATACCCATGCGGTCCAATCGATTGCATACATTATTATATTTACGTATAAATTTATATTGTCTCCCTGGTTTTTTATGTGCTTGTTTGGTCCGTAACCACTATACATCCCTTATCCTTATATATATTTTTTAATTATTTTTATTCTTATTTTTATTCCTATTTTTATTCCTATTTTTATTTTTTTATTTTTTTATTTTTTTGATTTTTTGATTTTATTTTTTTATTTTTTTGCTTTTATTTTTATTTCTATTTCTATTTTTACTTTATAACTTGATACCCTTATATTCATTTACATTTTTTAATATTCTTTATAGCCCCTTATATCTCTTTATATCTTTATACTCTACACTTTTACATTTTTCTATACTTACACTTTTTATATATTTTTTTATCCTTTGTCCTGAATTCTCGTCCCTCCATCTTTACCCCTATATACTCTCATCACCAGGTCCCTTCACGTCTATATATGTATTTATTTGTTAATTTATTTACATTACTTCAACATCTAAATTCCCTCATTCTACATTGAGAGAAGAACGAGATGGGCGCTTCAATTCTATGCTGCTGCCACATTATGTCGTACGCGAATGAGAGGATTTGCATCCCCAACCAAGAATTTTTGATGTAACACATGTCCTTGTGGAAGTTGTTGTGCGCGGCTGAAGAAGGCCACAGACATACATTATGCATTGTTATAAATCTGTCTAATAAAGGCCCGAAACATATGTACCGCTGAATCCTTGGCATCATGTTTTTTTTTATTTTGATCAATTATATATATATATATATATATATATATATATATATATATATATATATATATTATATATATATATATGTATATATGTACATACATACATATGTGTATGTGCGTGTGTGCGTATGTGTCCGTCCCCAGTGCCACTTGGCAACCAGAAATGGTGTGCTTACGTCCCAGCCACTGAGCGACTCCGGAAAACAGACCGACAGAATAAGTGCCAGCTTTTAAAAATAACTACTGGGGTAAATGCGTTCGACTGAAATTCTTCAGGGTGGTGCCCCAACATGGCCAGATTCAAATGACTGAAAGATGTAAACGAAAAGAAGAGAAAGAACCACATTTATCAGACAGTGATAAGAATCCGGCGCCACCTCTTATAGATGTGTTTATTCTATAACGCTGTTCACCCACAGACTCAAACATCTTCCGGAAACGTTGTCCTCAGTATATTCCCGTAAGTTCATTCCAGTGAGGAACACACAGGAATTTTGGGACTAATAGCTCTTTAGCTGCCTATGGTTTGCCTTTACTATCCCACCTTCTCCTCCGCCATCAAAATTCTACTTTTCTCATTTTCCTTCCACTAATCGAACATGGCAATAAATGTTTTTCTATTGACTCCGAAACCATGGGGTCACTACATTTATGTGACCTGACAAATAAAAAATGGACTTCGAAGGCCTACTTTACCTTTTAACGAGGCTCAGCCTTTTTTAAGGTTGGCTTCCTTCTTATTGAGGTTGTTCAAAGTTTTCCACATTTCTCCCTCACCATTTTTGCAAGACAGTTGCCTGATACTCCTGGTCAATTCTCAAGCCAGTAGCTGTTTGAAGGATCTATTCCATTGATTATCTGTGTGCCACTTTATTTTCAATCCCTGATGTGATTGAGAACGATGCAATTTCATATCATACTACTCTGGATTTTTGAAACTGCAATCGGTGGTGCTGTGGAAACAGAGATAACCAAAATCACGCTCTTCATCATTAGGACCTGATGCTGCTACCTTTCTCCTTTTCCATTTCCAATTTTTCTGGACAGAAAGCCCTCATGTGACTTTTATGATAACAACTAGACCTGCAGAGCGATATTTATTGACCATCACAGTTCCCAATACAGCTATGTGGTACCGGCCAATACTGACTAATCTGGCTATGATGTTTCTGAACTGACTCTAGCATATAAAATCTGCTCTTACTTTGCCTTAAATTTGATGAAAATTTGTAACTCAATGTCCTTATCGGTATTTCTGTTATAGCTCTGGTATCTGTTTCCTAATATTTTACGGCGTTAATTAAACGGCAACTACATGTGTCATTCTTTCTGAATCCCTTCCTATCATGTCCTCTATCTTCATGATTAGGAACACGTTTCCGTGCGTCATACTACTGTAGATGCCCTAATCTGCGAGAATATAATTCATCTCTTGCGAGAACACATAGACAGACTTCCTTCATGTTAAAAATAGAGGTGAAGTTACTTTCTCTATTCCTCTTGTGGCTATATTGAATCATTAATAAACAAAACAATTCAGAGTTTTACAAAGGTATGAGTTGCCAATACCGAAAATTCTTTCCTAACTCATATTTCGTCGGGTATATTCATGGAAATATAATCTAGGCGCTTTTTTTAGAGTGATCATTTGGAACAAACAGTAATGTCAAGAAGGGTAAGAGATGAAGATGAGAAGGAAAAGAGAAAGAAGTCAAGAAAAAAAATCAATCGCGGAAAAAAACTAACTAAAATAAGTAAAACCAGAGATAACTTTACACAATAGGTTCACCTATCTTGGACACACATCTAAATAGTAAATACTACTAAAGGAAAATAAGCTGTTGTTCTTATATGGATGAGTGTAAATTGTATACTGCGGATGATAAGTATATACAGTAAGCATTGACAATGAATAGGTATGTAATTGTTCTGATTCACACTATTGACTGTGCACATGAAGGTTTAATAACAGAAACCCAGAAACCAAAGGATAAACAGTTTTCTGGCTTCAAGGAAGCTAACAGGTACAGTACAAAGTTTGAAGTAGCAGGTAGATGTGAGAAGAACTGCAAAACAATTAGAATAAGCTTTTCAAGAGGCTGCGAGGATGTGCTGAACAGTGATTCAACAGTAGCGGTGTACTGAATCAACAGTATCGGTATCGAGGTGGACACCAACTACTTGTATGTATTCGAAGGTCATCCAGAAATAGAAGTCAAACGGATTCATCCAACCACTATTAATAGGCTTGCAAATAGTCGGTTAAACTAAACAGCAACTGACTTAGACTATTCTCAAATGCTACTGTTTCATATTTATTTTCCCGTTCGTTAAAGTAAAATCAAATTAGGATGTGTAGAATCATATCGAGTCGGTATTAATGTTTCAAATTAAGCTTACATGACCTCTCATGAATTTAAATACGAAAGCAGAAACACGTTCAAAACTACACAACAAAATCAACACCATACACAAGATTAATCACAGAGATTAGCAGCTTAACTCTCAGCATTTAATTTCGTTGATAATCGCATTATGGCTGACAACTAGTCTTGTTTGGTGCTCGCACTAATATAACGTTACAGCAACAGTTTTCCGAAAGCACACTCACACATTTTTACATACATGTGTGTGATGAAAATATTCTATTATTCAGGCGTTAGAAAGTATCGGCGTATACGGTATCATTGCAACCAGACAAAAAAAAAGGCAAAATTTACGTTCGTTTATATTCAGTATAGAAATGTATTTTGTTTATCTCTCAACATCGGGATAAGAAATATTAATATAGGACAATTAAAAAAAGCAACAAAACATCAAGTTGCGATAGTTAGTAATAAATACACCCACTGTCAAAAATTCTGCTTGCGTATATATATACACATATGTGTGTGTTTGTGTATGTGTTTGTGTGTGTATGTATATACATATATACACACACACACACACATACATACATACGCACAAACACCGCACATATAGAGTATAGATGAGCGAAGGTACGTAAAATTTCAGGCTGTAAAGTATGCGTACATCAAATTAATTGGGGACAGCTGCACCAGTATTTTGAACACATCCTACTAAACTCTGTTTGTCACAGTTACTAAACTCTGCTTTTAGCAATTTCTTCCTGGCAAGAAACCACTTCATAGAGAAGATTATAAAACGCGTCACTCACCCTCACTATAGCCTAAGTCTTGTTCCTCTACCACCCTGAAGGTGAACCTAAGAAGACACTGGGAAGATGGAGGCTGTGACAAATGTCATCGACTCCTTCATTTAGGAAGACTTCTTGGGGCTTTTAAGAAGCAGCTGGAACCTTACAAGAGCATTGCTGTCACTGGGTCCCACTTTGAATGAGATTAGAGCTTTAAACTCATTTGAAATAAATGAATGTCTCTCCTGAAAAAAATCTCAAAACGTCTGGAACGCGCCTCATATTTACATATATATTATGTTTAAGTTTTGGCACAAGGCCAGCAATTGTGGACAAGTCGATTACGTCGACCCCAGTGCATTACTGGTACTCATTTTATCGATTTCGAACGGGATGGAAAGGCAAAATCGACCTCGGCAGAATTTGAACTCAGAACGTAATGACGGACGAAATGCCGCTAAGCATTTTCCCCCGGGGTGCTAACGACTCTGTCAACTTGCTGCCTTATATTTACATATATATTGGTGAATGATTGACAAGGAACTGTTCACCTAGATGAGAGTGACATTTGAACATCTTATGGCGACATCACATCCTTAATTAAAATCCACAAAAATGAAAAGATATAGTCTAAGACTTTAATAACCAAGATTACTTTTCTTAACGTCATACATTAGTGTTTCTGAGAAGAAGGAATGTTTTCCACTAACCATGTTGGCATCTCAAATTGCCAGAAGCTTAAACACTGCAAAGTGGTGTAACTATGATTTAAATGAGATACTTTAAGAAATTTACTTCATTAAGAAATTTTGGGTGAAGTAAGAATGCAAGACAATGTACAGGAATATATCGCCTACGGAATGAACTGAAGAATAGCAATGATTATGAAGTATTATTCAAAGTTGTCATTCAATTACCAGATACATGCGATGATTAATCTTACGCGGATATAGTTTAGTTACATAAGTTTTCTTTAGCAAAAGATAGAGAGGAACTGAGTTCTTCATTCGAATAGATTTGTCTGAATTTCTGCCTCATGTTACCAATTAATTATTCTTCTCATTATCGAAATATATATCAATTCAACTGATATATATGTCTCTCTGTCTAAAAGTTTACACACATACACGCAAGTACACACGTCGGAATACATACATACTTACACATATACATATATACTCTTTGCTATTTTACTTGTTTCAGTCATTTGACTGTGGCCATGCTGGAGCACCGCCTTTAGTCGAGCAAATCGACCCCATGACTTATTCTTTACGATGTTTGGGGGAACAAACATATATACACCCTCATACATATACATATATGTACATATATACGACTGGCTTCTTTCAGTTTCCGCCTACCAAATCCACTCACAAGGCTTTGGTCGGCCCCAGGCTATAGTAGAAGACACTTGCCCAAGGTGCCACGCAGTGGGACTGAACCCGGGACCATGTGGATGGTAAGCAAGCTACTTATCACACAACCACTCCTACGCCTATATGTATATATATGCATAAGTAAATAAATACTCATATGGAAGCACTCCGTCGGTTCCGACGACGAGGGTTCCGGTTGATCCGATCAATGGAACAGCCTGCTCGTGAAATTAACGTGTAAGTGGCTGAGCACTCCACAGACACGACACGTGTACCCTTAACGTAGTTCTCGGGGATATTCAGCGTGACACAGAGAGTGACAAGGCCGGCCCTTTGAAATACAGGTATAACAGAAACAGGAAGTAAGAGTGAGAGAAAGTTGTGGTGAAAGAGTACAGCAGGGATCACCGCCATCCCTGCCGGAGCCTCGTGGAGCCTTAGGTGTTTTCGCTCAATAAACACTCACAACGCCCGGTCTGGGAATCGAAACCGCGATCCTACGACCGCGAGTCCGCTGCCCTAACCACTGGGCCATTGCGCCTCCACAAATACTCATATATATATACATACACACAAACAGACACGCATACTTCCTCCATATATCTATATATATATATATATCCATATATACATATATCACCACCTTATATCGCGATCATATTTTCTTCGTACTGCTGCATGCTGCTTTGCAACAAGGCAAGTAAAAAATAAAAGCAATCATGAAATAAATGTAATTTCCATCGATCACACTTATATTTGTTCGCCGGTGTATGGACTCCTAAAATAGGAGCGAATTTTCCGCGCATGAAAAAGCAATGTCAATTGGTGATGAAAGAGTTACAATAGAGGCAAACCTGATATACTGGAAGCTGTTAGCTGGAAATCTGCGCATTGGTTAGCTTGAATGTGGTAGCTAACGATCGTGTTGACACTAATGTGTTGCAGCTGCGGAAGGCCCAGCTAACATTCCCAGGCCGCCCGTTTCAGTTAATGTTGTGCCACCCTCAATCTGGGGACATACTCCATTAACAAAAGGAATAATAAAACGGTCCCGTCAACTTCAAATGAATGGAATATTACACCCAGTGGTCTCTACATTTTTATGGTGAAATTTTTGCAAGCAGCAGATTCATTAAGTTGATAGTTTTATTCTAGAACCTAAACAATATTATATGCAGCCAGTTTAAAGGACGATACATTTTGAAGAAAGGCAGTGAGCTTACAGAATCGTAAGTGGTATTTCTTCCGACTCTTTACCTTCTGAGTCCGAACTCACCGATGTCAACTTTTCCTTTCATCCAATCGGTGTCAATAAAATAAAGTAGCAGTCAAGTACTGTAGTTGGTGAATTTACTCTCTCTGACACTTTACATTCACCGGTCATGTACCCTACAACAGACCGGCACATAGTTCAAGGGAAATTATGTTACGTTGTTTACTTAAACTTCATAGAAACCGAGTAACGGGCATTATGAATCCTGGTTTAATCACATTACATCGAAGGAGAATGGGGCCGGTTTCCCAGTTGCTCTAGCATATAAATTCCTCCTTGGACGGGATGCTAGTTCATCGTCGTATTACTCACTTTTATTGGAGCAACGTGTTGAAATGAAGTGTTTTGCTCAAGAACACAATGAATCACTTGGTCCAGGAATCGAAACCACACTTTTACTATCATAATCCCGACACACTAACAACTAAGTCATGCGACTTTATGACTTCTAGAAATCTAGTAATTAAAATACAAATGGAAAGTATTGCTGTGATAGCAGTACAAAATATAGATGTTTTAGGAAGCCACTCTTGCTAAATTAGTTGGTTTCAATTAGAGAATGAAATCGTGCTACAGTTTTGTATGTACAAATCTTACATCTTTACTACACGCCATACTAGATATATATATATATATATAATATATATATATATATATGTATGTATATATATATATATTATATATATATATATATATGTATGTATATATATATAATATATATTATATATATATATATATAATATATATATGTATGTATGTATGTGTGTGTGTTTGAGTGTCTGGTTTGTCCCCCAACATCGCTTGACAACCGATGCTGGTTGTATATTAATAAACTAGGGGTTCGGCAAAAGAGACCGATAGAATAATTACTAGGCTTACAAAGAATAACTCCTGGAGTCGATTTGCTCGACTATAGGCGGTGCTCCAGCATGGCCACAGTCAAATGACTGAAACAAGTAAAAGGGTATAAAAGACTAACATTTGATTATCACACCGATTCACTCCCTATTCTGATGCCTAGCATTCATGATTCAATTGGCAGCCAATTATCCCGCAATTTACACACAACTGTTTTGTTATTAAAAGGAGAGTTACTTGAATCGCTTGATCCTGAATCCCTTGTATCTGGGGAAGAAACGGAACAGTTATCTATGGGATGCATTTAATCATCGGATTTATCTTTCATCACTGATTTGCGGGTACAACAAATTTGCATCAAGAGCAACGTATTCAATAATGATAAAATATTTCAAACATGGGATATCGATGCTCCAAAAGTTCTGCAGCATTTCTTACGCAATTGTAATTTCAATACATCACATGCTTCTGGCAACTTCCAAAAATTGATAAATTCTATGCAGTAACTTAAAGACGATGATAGGGCGAAAAGGGTATATATATATATATATATATATATATATATATACACACACACATACATAAATACATATATATATATATATATATATATATGTGTGTGTGTGTGTGTGTGTATATACATATATATGTATGTATATATGTGCACACATACACACACTCACACTCACACACACGCACACACACACACACACATATATATATATACATACACACATATGTATATGTAGCACACAAAACCAATCATATATGGATTCTATATTACATATATAATATATATTATATGTAAATATCTGTAAGAGTTTGTGTGCATATATATATTTATATAAACTTCATTGTTATATATGCGTGTACGTGTGTATTATGCACTTATGTATTAACACGCATGTAAGGATTAATATATATATATATATATAGAGAGAGAGAGAGGGTGAGAGAGAGAAGGGGTGGTGGAGATTGACAGAAAGACAGACAGACAGACAAACAGCGCAAAAAGTTTGTATTGCATAGCTCTATGTTTGAACATAGACATGAATCAGTCCTGAAAGTTTATGATAAGCGCTTCGATAATTCATCATTTACTCTTCACTGCTTTGGATATACCATATCTGGAGGAATTAGATATATACAACATCGGCCAAGAAAAAAAGATGAAAAGTATTCATTAATATAACTTAGATTTCAACTGTGTGGATCACGATTTGATTTGAGATTAGGCGTTAGATGTAAAATTGTTGCATCCACATAGATTCATATTATCCATCGAAAACTGCATAGAAGATTTCATATATTACTATTTTCCCTTATACTTCATCGATTCCTATATTTTTCTTTTTTGCATTCTTTTACTTCACATTCGCAGAATCTTCAGAGGGTTCGTGTTTGCATCGGCTCTCTACCTTCTGAATTCAAATCTCGCATAGGTCTTCTTGGCTTATCATCCTTTCCAGATCGTCATAACAAAGTTATAGTGAAGTAATCCAGTCCCACAAATTCTTGGTCTTATACATAATTTTAAAGTATTTTGCCACGTTTCATCCTCCGCAACATTGATATCTATTTCACAGTACCTTTTAAAGCGATGCTTCTCATTGCTTTATTAGAGGATAAAATATAGTTGAATAATTGTTTAATAAAATTCAATTAATTTTCCAAATTTTCATGTTGTCCAACACTATGGCAAATAGAGATGCAAACCGCATTTTGTCTTTTCGTTAATAAAGTTCAGTGTGAACGTCAGTAACCGGCAATGAGGTGAGTAGAATGACTGGTGTATATAAATTTTAGAACACGTTTTTGAAAAGAAGGTCCTTGGCTGATTTTGTATTTTATATGCATACAGTTTTCGGGCTAAATTTAACGGTTTGCATAAAAATAAAACAAAACATAATATCCCATCACAGACTAAAAGTATTTTTAAAATTCAAATAGATTATGGCTGGGAGATGTTACTTTATTGAAAGTAGCCGATCTCGGCTTCACCATGCCCTGAAAACTACTCCAGAACCTGGTATATTCGTTCCTCCCAGTGCCTCTGAGATGTTCACTTCCTTGATCTTGTCTACCAGTTCGGCCTTTGATTTGCAGGCAGAGCGGTTGGTGACTTTTTCAAACGCGCCCCACTCATAATAATTCATAGCATTGCAACTGGAGGGATTAAAAGGCTAGAAATTCAGGTTTTTGAAGTCAGAAATTCTCCGACAACGTCTATTGACTCTTTACAAAGTCATGGCAAGGTGCATTGTACGGAGGGTGATGGCTGAAAGGACTTGTGTTTATTGACTCTCACCAAAAAGGCCAGACTATCAATGTAGACTACTATGCCAACTTGTTGAGGCAGTTACGAAAAACTATCAAGTCAAATGGGATCTTATTTCGTGAGGACAATGCTCCAGCACACACGTCGTCGGTTTCAATGGCAGCTGTGTGTGACTGTGGCTTTGAACTGGTTGATCACCCTACCTATTCTCTGGATTTGGCCACCATCTGACTATTGTCTGTTTCCCAACACTTAGCTGGGAAGGATGCCGCATTGATGATGACGTCATATCAGCTGTTGGTGACTTTTTTGACAAACAGAATGAAGGCTTTTTCACCAATGGGATTGAAGCAGTGTGTGGACCACAAAGAGGACTATGTTGAAAAATGAACCTCATTTGGTAACATTCTATGAGAGTATCTTGGTCAGCCAATGAATTTTTCAACTAAACCTCGTGCATATGTATGTATATTTATACGCACATACACACATATAAATATATACATACATACATACATACATACATACATTGCCTAAATACCAATCTCGAGAAATAATCTTCTCAAAACCAGAAAGGAGAAAGATAATTGGAAGACTACAGATCCAATCCATCACTGGAACTGTAAAAATCTGTAAAACGTACCATATGTTTATCATTTAACTATATATGAGCGTCTCTAGATATGCAACTATATGCATGAGAATACTTACATAACACATGCACGAGAATACATACATAACACAAGCATACAAATTTGCACCTATACATACAGACGCACATACATACAAACAAACAAAAATACCTTGTTGCTGATGTTGAAATTCCAATGAAGGAGCCTCGGATCTAGATCAGAAACCGGTTCTTTCTCTATTGGCATAATGTATCTTTAGCACGTAATGTGAAATATCAACATGCAACAGAAATTTGAAACTAGACAGCGTAAGTCGCTCAGTCTGACATACTATAACAGACGTTCGCAAAACATGTACAGCCATAGCGGAAAGAGTATCATCTAAGATGTTGGCTGGGGAAGTGATTATCGACAGATAACTAAATATTTTTACTTACAAATTTGAAAAAAAAAGTGAATTGATAAAGCATAAAAAAGAATAAATATAATATAATTCCTGACGTTGCAAGATACTATAATTTAAAATTGAGACTGGAAATGACAAAACTGATAATTAGAGAGGAAAATATTCAAATTAATTTTGACTGGCAGACAAGCAGACTATTTGTGTTAGTGGATAGATAAGATTTCGTAGTTGTGATTGCTAGTTTTAAGTGTGAGCAAAAAAAAAAAAAAGTGGAAAATTACTTATGTATCATGTCTGCTGACTTACTGTACAAATAATAATAATAATAATCATTTATAATTTTTACCACAAGAACAGCAAATTTGTGGGAGGGGGACGAGTCGATTACATCGAGCGCAGTGTTTATTTTATCGACCCTGAAAGGATGAAATGCAAAGTCGATCACGGCGGAATTTGAACTCAGAACGTAGCAGCGGGCGAAATACCGCTAAGCAATTTGACAAGTATATTAACGATTCTGCCAGCTCACCGCCTTCCCAATAATGACGATGATGATAATAATGACGATGATGAGGATAATGATGATAATGATGATGATGATGATGATGACGACGACGATGATGATGATGATGATGATGATGATAATAATAATAATAATAATAATAATAATAATAATAATAATAATAATAATAATAATAATAATAATAATAATAATAATAATAAGAGTCCAACGTGTCGTGTATGCAAGCAACAAAATGAAACCATTGATTATGTGGTCTCCAAGTGCAGTCTTCTAGCGCCTACAGAGTATCTCAACAGGCACGATAGAGCTGCACAATATATTCATGGGTAATCTGCAAAAACCTGGATTTGCCCCATGAAAAAAACTGGTGGGAACATAAACCACCCCCAGTGCTTGAAAATGACCACATCTCACTCCTCTGGAACTTCACCATTCAAACTGACAAAAAGATAGATGCAAATAGGCCAGACATCATATTGAAACACTTCAAACAAAGAACATGCCTCCTCATTGATATGACTGTCCCAATCGATATAAACGTAACTGTCAAGACCTACCAAAAACTGAGCAAATATAAAGATCTTGAAATAGAAATCAGCAAAATGTGGAACCTGAAGACTAAAACAATACCTGTTGTCATAGGTGCCCTGGGAATGATAGCAAAAGGGGCTGATAGCTACCTAACTTAGATACCAGGAAACCCAAAAATGGCAGTAATTCAAAAGATAGTGCTCATGGGAATTGCTCATATCCTACGCAAAATTCTTTCTATGTAATCTCAAGGTTTAAAACGAACATAATTTTCGGTTAAAAAAAAAAAAAATTTTTTTTTTAGACATTCATTAGTACAACACCAAAACCCCCCCCCCAATATATGGCACACTAGGCATAACAACAACATGAACTTCCAACCTGTTGCCTCTTGAGGTTTCTGGGTGAGACTTGGAGCCAACTTGTACAAATATCAAGCAAAAGTCAAACATAGAATAATAATAATAATAATCCTTTGTGCGATAGGTACAAGGCCTAATTTTTAGGGGATTTGGATAGTCGATTATATCGACCCCTGTACTCAACATGTACATATTTTATCGGACCTTATTATGATGAACCACAAAGTCGATCTCAACGAAATTTCGCCTTTGAAATGATGTCAGCTCGCCAGTTTAATAGTAAAAAAAAAAATTCTTCTAAATGCACAAAGGTATGAAATTTAGGAGAGGGAGATAGGCGATTAGAGCGACATCAGTATTTGACTGGTTGTTTATTTTATCGATCCGAAACAATGGAAAACAAATTTGTTCCTGTCAGAGTTTGAACTCAGACTGCAATATGTTGGAAGAACTGGCATTAAGCGTTTTGTCTGATGTGCTAACGATTCCGCCAGCTCACTGCTTTTAATGCTCTTTTACTCTCCTACTCGTTTCAGTCATATGACTGTGGCCATACTGGAGCACCGCCTTTAGTCGAGCAAATCGACCCCGGGACTTATTCTTTGTAAGCCTAGTACTTATTCTATCGTAAATACACCAGTATCGGTTGTCAAGCGATGTTGAGGGGACAAACACAGACGCACAAACGTATACACATACATACATACATACACACATATATACATAAATACATACATACACACACACACACATATATATATATATATATACATATATATGAATATATATATATTTTTATACACATATATATATATATATATATATATTATATATATATATATATATATATATATACGACGGGCTTCTTTCAGTTTCCGTCTACCAAATCTACTCACAAGGCCTTGGTCTGACCGAGGCTACAGTAGAAGACACTTGCCCAAGGTGCCACGCAGTGGGACTGAGCTACTTACCACACACCCACTCCTAAATTCTGCTAAGTTTCTTTGTTAGCCACTAAGTCATTTATTTCAAAGAACTTAGTAAAAATGATAAGAATAAAATAACCGTAAAAGGTCTGAAGAGAAGGAAAGACTCGTGGAATAAAAGGACTCAGGGGACAAATCACGGTACCGCTAGATACAGCATTTCACCTGCTAGTAATAATAAATTCCCTCTCTCCGCTCTGGAGTGCGAACTGGGAGTTGTTTCGTTCAGTACCTATAAGGATATTTCAACAAATTTTCTGGTGGAAAGACTCTCTCACTCTTTTCACTCTCACTTTGATCACGAAGTGAAATTTAGAAATATTTGCTGCAAAGGCAAGTATCTGCCTTCAGTACTTTCAACTGTGTCAAGAACAAAACATTTTTCACCATATCCAACCACCCAACAGACAACAACTAACTGCCATTTTCCGGCCAAAGAAAGAAGGAACAATATTTTCAATGGAAACGATATAAGCCAGATGCGGTCTACACATGATAACAGGTGTTCGATAAATCAAATCTCTAAATGCCAGGAAAATTTGAACACAAAAACTATTTGTGTATATCAGTTTCGTTGCTCTAAGCTAATTAGACCTTGCCGACAGCACTTTCGTGCCTGCTGAGTGCTATTAGAAATGACAATACAACTCGATAGAAAGCAAGTTTTTGATAGCCGGAAGATAGCCAAAGAGCTCTTTCAGAGAATATTTGATTAGAGACCAGCTTCTTCATTTATGTCGAAGCTGAGCGAAAACTGGAAAATTCTTTCCGACTACGTTTCCCGACCAATACAGAGGTATTCACTAATAAAGGGGTATATTTGAAGGATTAGGCACTGAGATGCAGTCTTTACTGTGTAAAAGAGACATGCTATAGTAAGACATGTCTTACAAAGAATAACCACATCTAATCCTCATTCATGCGTTTAGGCCGACACTGCAATTTCAGTGCATATCTCCACAGAAGTTACGCCATAACAGGCCCTCTGTGCAGTGAACGTTAGCAGCACATGGACGAACTATCCTCTGGGCAGTGTCTCTTCTACATGAAACCAAAAAGTACACCGTAAAATATGGTCAGTGAAATTTGTGAAGGCTGTGATTATAGGATCTGTATTTTAAAAAATGTTTCTCTGTTTTGATAAACTTCCTAGATTTTAAAAGTAATTTTATTTAATTAAAATCACAGGATTATCTCTTATTTGCCGTAATTGGTTATTAATCTGATGATCATTTCTTCAATTTGTTGAGATTAAAGAAGGGATATTTAGATACCATTTGGCCCAAAACTACATTAACCTTCTAGACACAATTTTGTTTATTTTTATTTCAGTCACTTTGATGCCGTATTACCTCCATTAAACTCTCACATTGCAAACTCTGATCGGTACCAGACATTCTCTTGATGCTAATCTCTTCTACAATATTTATCTTACTCTCATCCTTTGTATTTGTGACAATAGGAGGCTATAGAACAATCGACATACATGTTTTATTGTCCGCATTTATGATAATCTTTGTCTGTAAGAATTTCCATTCCCCACATATTTCTGTAACTTATGCAGAATAATGTGACCACTATTTTTAGTAGCGCCTATTTCATACACCCTTATAGTTTGCCAGTGTCAATATTCAAATGTTAATTTCTACTATGATGACATTCTGTCTGCTCTCACTTCTACGGTTAGCTTGCGAGAATGCCTTCAATTATTTCTACGATTTTTTTACCACATGGTATGTCTAGTCAACTGTGTTTCGTCAGCGAGCATGCCTTGGTAAAATCACTATGCATTTCTTTGCTACCTTAGATGCCTGTGTAGTCTCACACAGACATAGATATTCTTAAACCTTACCAGCGTTGATCCAGAGTAGGAAGCGTGGTCTTTATTGGCATCACAGCTGATTTACATTATAACTGAGTAAGACTGCAGGAACATGAATCTAAGTAGCTTGCCCGAGGACACAGGCCATTCTTTAACCCAGGAACTGAATCCACGACTCTCTGATTGCAAGTCGAACCACTAGGCCACGCACCTTCAATGTTCTCCTAACCACTAGGCCACGCGTCTTCAATGTTCTCCATATGAAACTTGTATATTTTCATTTGGACTGTATTGCTTTTAGTAATGTCACGTGTGGATGTGTTGATAATTTCCGATTTTACTATAAATTTTCTGTTCTTTAACCACAGACTTTTTTTTTTATCAGTGTTAGCTGTTTGTTAAGGACGTGCTTCATCTTCTCATTCAATATTAGGTGTTGCTAATATCTTTTTTTATATTTGTTATACGTGTTAACATTAAATTTGATTTTACTCTTCAATCACGCAGGCTTTCTATTTGGTCACGTACTTGAAATAGCTTCGGCTGCTGTCTTTGATTGCTTTTAAGATTTTGTTCTGAGCAAATTCATTTACGTTATGGAGAAATGAACTCTGTACACCAGCTTTTTCTATGACTATTTAGATAATGTCTACAGGCAATGCATTTCCATATTTTCTTCATATAGTACGTTGTACACAGTCGCATATTTCACTAATTCAACCCAATTTCATTGTAGCAGTTTCATCTGTGTCTGTAAACATTGTATCACTCATTAGCTGGACTTTGTACACATACATGTTTTTATTAGTTATTCAGTATTTCATTTCACTTGAGATCATATTATATCTGTGTTAGCGTCTAAATGTGCACGTCGCTAAATTCGTGGTTTCAATCGTGTACATAGTAACAACACATGGCATTGAGTAATATTGTATTTTTAATGGTACTGAGCTCTTCATTAAGAAATTACAAGCGGAACTAGGTGTCCGACAATGGTGATTTATGATGTAATTCAAATTAAGATACTTGCTATATCCGAGTAAAGGGGATTTAAAATTTCTTGAGAATAAATTTGGAATTCTATATGGATCAGGTGCTTTCTTGTGAGTGTGTGAAATTAGCACCTACTTAACTTCATTTTAAGAAGAAACTTCCCCTCAGAAATTGTAGGACTGATCATATTATATTTTGAAACATTATTTATCCCATGGATATGTCTTTGCCTTTCATTATAGAAGTGTTGAATTTTGACGTGAATGATCTAATTTGGTGAGGTATTTTCTTCCTGTTACTTTGGCAGAATCGTTAGCGACAACTACAACTTATAGAGTATTTCCTCTGGTGTTCTACGCTCTTAGATCGAATCCTACTTAGGTCAACTTATCCTTTCATTTTTCTAGGATTCATTAAATGATAAACCATCGAAGAAGCTGCGGTCGTATAAATTATTATTCGCCTACTATATTTTTTATATGTTCCCTATGTTGAATATGATTATTATTAAGTATTAAGTAAATAAATTGATAGAAGCGTTACAATACTCGCAGGAACTACAGAATGGCCCCACGAGCCATTTACAAAAGCTGTTCACGGAAAGGAATGGAAGGAAGTGAGAAAACCAATCACCGAGCTTTCCTTCACACAATGAAACAATTTAGGGATGATATCCAAACGGAATTTAGGCTTGACAATATGCACTGATGCTACGTTGGTGAAGGGAAAAAACATCAAATACATGCAATATAACCCTAGATAGAGAGGCAGAAATAAAAGTATTAGAGCTTGAAAGCAGTTATACATACCATTATGTGTGTGAAGAATATGGAAGTAAGCAATCATTAACGAGAATAGTTATTATAAGAGGGGAATGCTTTGGTAAAGGACGAGCTATTCTGAAAACCAAGTTGAATGTCAAGAGTAAAATTGATGGAATGAACAGTTTAGCTATGCCTGTAATTACATGCGGCTTCAATGTTTTTTTTTTTAATTAACTGGTTCTGAGAAATCAATAAAGTTGATGTCACAATACGAAAACCGGTGATAATGCACCGTATGCAACACCCAAATTTAGAATAGATCTACTATACTTCAACGAAAAGAAGGCAATCTAGGATCAAAAAATCTCAACCCTCATTGAAAATTGCATCCATAGGACACTCTCAGCGTACCTGCAACAAGCAAGCAACTCGTGAAAGAGGAAGGTAACAACAAGTTGCCCTCAGTAATGAACATTGCAACGATATACCTCAGAAAAATGCAGCAAGAGGAACCTGTGTCAAAAGAAAATACGTCCCGTAATCAAAAATGCAAAACAAAGTTATTATTATTATTATTATTATTATTATTATTATTATTATTATTATTATTATTATTATTATTATTATTATTATTATTATTATTATTATTATTATTATTATTATTATTATTATTATTATTATTATTATTATTATTATATTATTCAGTAGTTTTATTTTTATAGCGTGCTTTCACTTCACTACCGAGCGCAGCTCGGTGTGCCTTGGGTATGTGCTGTGATTTGTTGTGATGCTCTGATGGTTATTGTATGGAAAGTGTTCTGCGTAGGATGTGTGCAGTGCCTAGTAGTGCAATTTTCTGTATGTTATGTGTTTGTAAGTCCTGGTGTTTTGTTTGTATTTGTCTGAATATTTTTTTATCATGCCTAATGCACCTACTATGATAGGAATTGTTTCTGTTTTCAGTTCCACATTCTAGTTACCTCTATTTCCAGGTCTTTGTATTTTGAGAGTTTCTCCATTTCTTTTAGAGACACGTTGTCATCTGCCGGTATTGATACATCAATTAGAAAGCATTTTTTTCTTCATGATCTCTGACAACTATATCTGGTCTGTTGGCCTTAATTTCTCTATCTGTGTGTATCGGCATATCCCAGAGTATGGTTGCTTTCTCGTTTTCTGTGACCTTTTCTGGTGTGTGTGCCTATACCATCTTGTTTCTGTTGTTATTCCATAATGTTGGCATAGCTTCCAATGTATGTAGGTTCCAACTCTGTCATGTCTGTGAATATATTCCTTCTTAGCCAGGACTGGGCAGCTAGAGATAATATGATTTATTGTTTCTTGTCCATCTCCACATATTCTGCAGTTACTTGTAATATTTCTTTTCATTACATGTTTTTGGTAATTTCTGGTGGGGAGGCTTTGGTTCTGCTGTGTGCTGCAATTAAAAATCCCTCTGTTTCTGCTTTGAGTCCTGAGCTTCTCAAACATTGCTGGGATTTTTCTTTGTCTATTTCTTTTGCGTTTAGTTTAGGCAGTATTTACCATGAATGCGCTTTTCTTGCCATCGTTTTATCATGGCTCGTTGCTGTTCTATTTTTAGTTTGGATTTCATTTGTTTTTTAGAGCTTTTGTTGTTTCTTCATATTCTTCTTCTTCTTCTTCTTCTTTGTGCGTTATTAGGTGGTATGATTTCTTGTTTGTATTTGTCAGCTTCCTTAAATACTGAGAACAGTTTTTTGTTTTGCTCGTGTTTTGCTGCTATCTGGATCAGTTTTCCTTCCTTCTGAAGTAGGTATTTTTGCAGTCCTATGGTGGTTATTTATATAGTAGTTTTCCAGCTGTATAAGGCCTCTACCACCTTCTATACGTTGTATATAAGTCTTTCTATGTCAGATTTTGGGTGTGATGACCTAGATCCTGTCAGTATTTTTCTTGTTTTCCTATCTATTTTGGACAGTTCATTTCGCGTCCAGTAAGGATATTGTAGCTGTAACTTATAACTGGGACAGCTAAAGTGTGATTACCTATTATCTTGTTTTTAGCATTGAGCTCTGTTTTTAGTATTGATCTAACTCGTCTATAATATTCTTTTTTTATTTTCCCTTTCATTTGTGTGTGTTGTGTCTTAATTATCTAGTTCATGGATTCCTAAGTATTTGTAAGTTTGGCTTTGGTCTAATTCTTTTATTTCATTGGTTTTATCTAGTGTGATGTTGTTACTCTTAACTAGTTTTCCTCTTTTCATGGTTACTTTGGCGCCATTTTTCTAATCCAAATTTCATATCTATTTCTTTGGTAAATCCTGAACTGTCTTTATAGTGTTTCCAGCTGTTTGTCATTTGCAGCGTATAGTTTTATGTCATCCATATATAAAAGTGGCTGATCGTTTTGCCGTAACATTTATATCCGCATCCAGTTCTATTTAGCATATCAGATAGCGGTTGACAGTGCCAAGCAGAAAAGGAGTGGGAGAGAGCGTGTCTCCCTGGAGGAATATTCCTCTTCTAATGGGGGATGTCTTTGGTTTTCATGAGTCCCTCTTTTGTTTGGAGGTGTAGGACTGTTTGCCATTTATTCATAGAGTGCTCTATGAATTTTATGATTGTTGGTGCTACTTTGTTAATGGCTAGTGTTTCGAGGATCCATGTGTGGGGGATGCTATCAAACGCCTTTTTGTAGTCAATCCAGGCCATACTGAGGCCTTTCTTCTTTGTGGCTGTCTTCAGTTACGGCTTTATTAATCATTAGTTGATCTTTACAGCCATATGAGCCCTTGCGGCATCCTTTCTGCTCTTCTGGGAACGGTTTGTTTTCGTCCAGGTGGCTTGAACATAGTAGGGAGGCAGGTTATTGGTCTGTAGTTTTTCGGTTTTGTTGTTTCATTTGATTTGGGAATTAAGATGGTTTTCCCCTTCGTGAGCCATTCAGGCATTGTCTCTGGCTCTGCTAGTATGCTGTTAAAGTTTTCAGCCAGCTTTTTGTGCATTCCTGTTAGATATTTCAACCAGAAGTTGGGGATCTTGTCATGCCCAGGTGCCTTCCAGTTGCTTAGTTTTTGCAGTGCCTGGGTGACCTCTTCAGTTGTTATGGGGGTCCAAAGTTGTTCAGATGCCGAGTTTGTTATTTTGATACTCCTTTTTTTTGGCTGTTCGTTCGCCGACCATATTTCTTTCCAGAATTCTTCCAATTCTTCTGCCGTTGGTGCTGCAGTGACTTCTATTTTATTTTTGCCCAGTTCTTGGTAGAACTTTTTGGGGCCGGCGTTGAACTTTTTGTTCTGTTCAAAGAAGCGTTGGCGTTTCTCGTACCGGCGGATCCTTTGAGCTTTGGCAAGGATATCTTGCTTCAGCTTTTATTTTATCTCCGGCATATCTTTTTCTGTGATGTTATATTTGCGGAGCATTTTTGTTCTCTTTTTGTTGCTCAGTAGCGTTGCTTGTTTGCTGATTTCATTAAGAATCGACAGGTCTTTTCTAATTTTTTTATTATTATTATTGTTATTATTATTATTATTATTATTATTATTATTATTATTATTATTATTTTTATTATTATTATTATTTTTAGTTTTTTTTTCTTCTTTCCAATTTTCTTCCATTTCTTGCCGAGTGTCTTCCCGACTCCTAGGGGAAAGAAACTCATAGTGTATATTGGTAGGCCATTAAACCAAACTCAGTAGTTCGTTAATTTTTTTTTTTTTTTTTTTTAAAGTTAAATTAAAATACATGAGCAGCAACAGTTCTCACATCGACAATGCTCTTCTCAATACGTGTGATGTACCAGTTAAGACAATCTTTTGCACTTCTATTATTATTATTAATATTATTATTATTATTGTTATTATTATTATTATTATTATTATTATTATTATTATTATTATTATTATTATTATTATTATTATTATTATTATTATTATTATTATTGTTATTATTATTCTATGTTTGACTTTTGCTTTACATTTGCACAAGCTGGCTCCAAGTCTCACCCAGGGACCTCAAGAGACAACAAGTTGGAAGTTCGTGTTGGTGTTATGCCTAGGGTGCCATATATTTGGTTTTTTACTTAGTGTTGTACTAGTGAATGCCTAAAAAACCATACGAAAATTACGTTTGTTTTAAAGCTTGAGATTACAAAGAAAGTATTTTGCGTAGGATATGAGCAATTCCCATGAGCACTATCTTTTGAATTTCTGCCATTTTGGGGTTTCCTGGTATCTGAGTTAGGTAGCAATCAGCCCCTTTTGCTATCATTCCCGGGGCACCTATGACAACAGGTATTGTTTTAGTCTTCAGATTCCACATTTTGCTGATTTCTATTTCCAGATCTTTATATTTGCTCAGTTTCTGGTAGGTCTTGACAGATACACTATTATTATTATTATTATTATTATTATTATTATTATTATTATTATTATTATTATTATTATTATTAGTATTATTATTATTATTATTAGTATTAGTATTATTATTGCATTTCATTTTTGAATACTTGTCACATTACTTCTATTTTATATTTTCTTTCTGTGATATTTTATAATCTTATTTCCGTTTTTGTCTTAGTAGTTGCAATATATTTTTCCTTTGTATCATACTTCAATATAAAACGAATATATACCGAACATAAACATAAGTTATAGACGATTTCTCATAAGGTATATTATAAAACCACAGACACACAAAAATGCAAAGAAACAGAGAAAAAAAATGGAAGAAAAAGATATGAAAAAGCAAATAACTAAAAGATTTTGAAAGCGTAACTACTATAGAACATTATAGAACAATATAAAACCTCTTTATGGTTTCTCGTTTTCATAAAGCCGATGAAATAAAAGTAATGATGTGAACGACGACGACGACGACGAGAACAAAGATAATGATAATGATAATGAGGAGGAGAATGTGAAGCGGAGGATATGATGATAAGCTAGGTGAAGATATTTATAATAATAATAATGGTAATTATTTTTATTAATATTATCATTATTATTATTATATAAGAAGTCCTTATCGCTTTTGTTATTACAATAAAAAAATACCGAAAACAAAAACATTGATACTGATAATTGTTATAGTAACTATTATTTCTAATGTTAATATTTCGTGTATTGTTATAAATTTTTCTCTCCTTTTTTTCGCTTAAAGATATTTCGTCCACCAAATTACTTTTCGTAAATAGCTCTAATAGACAATGATCCATATTTATTAACCCCTAAACTATGGATTGTTGAAATCATTGATATAAAAAACAACATATTCCTATATATTTAGTTTCAACGCTACTTCATACATACATACATACATACATACATACAGGTTGAAAAAAAGCTTAGAGATCTGTACAGATCAATTTTTTTATACATAAAAGATGAAGATGAGGGTGGAACTTTTTTGTTCCTTCTCGAGCCATGCTGGCACATAAGGGCCGGTTTCCCGGTTTCCTTGGCGTACAGGTTCCTCACCCGGACGGGACGCCGGTCCGTCGCAGGTGAGCTGCAAGATGCAGGAGGAAAGAGTGAGAGAAAGTCGTGGCTAAAGAGTCAGAAGAAGTTCGCCGTTACTTTCTACCGGAGCCGCGTTAGGTGTTTCGCTCATAAACACACACACATCGCCCAGCCTGAGATTCGAACCAGCGATCCCTCGACCGCGAGTCCACTGCTCTAACAACTACGCCATGTGACTCCACAAGGGTGGAAATCGTACAGAAGTAAATCTAAGATATTTCAATATAGAAAGTATTTAATAAAATGATTTTAAAATAATGTAAAGAAATTATACAATATTATTTCTTTTGATGCTGAATCTCATTTTATCAAATGCTCTTACTCTTACTCTTGAGGTCCGCCTTTAGTCGAGCAAATCAACCCTCGGACTTATTCGTTGTAAGCCTAGTACTTATTCTGTCGGTCTCTTTTGCCGAACCGCTAAGTTAAGGGGATGCAAACACAAACACACAAGCATATACACACACATACATATATATGACGGGCTTCTTTCAGTTTCCGTCTACCAAATCCTCTCACAAGGCTTTGGTCGGCCTGAGGCTATAGTAGAAGACACTTTCCCAAGGTGCCACGCAGTAGGATTCAACCTGGAACCATGTTGTACGTAAACAAGCTACTTACCACTGAGTGTCAAAAGCGTGACTGGAGTTTTTTCCTTAAAGTTTTCTTTATATTTAGTTTGGTATAGAGTTCAAGGTGTTAGAAAGAAAAAGAGGGGGTGTAGTTGTTTGTTGTTGAAGAAAATCTCTGTGAGTTCCTGCCAAGGGAGTGGCTTAATAGCATCTATTGAATGGGTTCTATGTCCGCCTGTGTTTGAGTGTGTGTGTGTGTGTGTGGTGTGTGTGTGTGTGTGTGCATTTGTTTGGGTTTGTGTGTGTGTATTGTGTTGAATGTCCTTTCAATATACTTGGAATGTGACCAGGTGTGTGATGAATGTCTTGTTAAATAAAGAATTGGGATTTTCCTTCTTTTTGAAGTTTGTAGGTTTGATGTTTCTTTTAAGTGTCGCCACTTGTGTGTGCATGTTTGTGTGTGTGTATTTGATGTTTTCTTTTGGATGTCTCCAGCTATATGTATGTGTGTGTTTTTGAGCCCCAAACAGAAGATAAACTGTTTTTACTTCAAATTTTTATAAATATTTACTAATCTTTGATAAGATGAGAATCATCATCAAAACAGGTAATATTCTATACTTTCTTTATATAATTTTAAAATCATTTTATTAAATCCTTTCTAAATTGGAATGTCCTAGATTTACATCTGTGGAATTTCCACCCCATTTCTCTCTATCTCTTTATATATATATAGTATAGTATAGTATATTACAGTAGATAGAGAAGAGAGAAAAGATGTGTATGTTGAAATGAGAAGAATGGTAAAAAGGAATAGCTGAGAAAAGAAGGAAGAAAGAAAGAGGAAGAAAAAATGATAAAATGAAAAAATAAGAAAAAGATGGAAAAATTGGAGTGTTAGTTGGTGGTCAAGATATTATGACAGGATCGGAGAAGGGTAGGGGAGGGATAGCAAGAGATAAGAATGTAAGGAATGAATGTGTGTGAGGAGCGGGATATATCTGAACGGAACTATGGTGGAGGGATGGGTACAAAAAAGGATACAGGGAGTGGAGGGTTACACACACATACACACACACATATTGGATTAATGGTTGATATACAGGATAGGGAATATAACAAACTAACTTATCTATCCACTAGTTCTTTCGGATACTGGTTTCTAATATTTTAATCGTTGTACTTCTCTAATTATCTCCTCATTTAATAAACGAAGAACAGTGAAATACAAATAGGCTGGACAATTAAGTAACAGACCGTAAATATAATCGTAACACATGTGATTTTGTTACAAACCATTCTTAGTAAAAGTGTGGATGATAGATCAATTTCGTGAGATGGAAAAAATGATTTACGTTACTTTTTTGAGGCTTTTATTTTCTAAGTTTAAGCTTCTTCGGCGATAAACTTGTACTCATCTGTTCGGCAGAATGGTAAAGCGAAGTATTTGTCGACAGACAAATGTGGTACATACCTTCATACATGAATGCATGCATAGTTACATGCATACATGCATACCTACATATATAGACACACACATACAGTCATACACACACATACATACACACATACATAGATATACACATACATACATACACACACACATATATACATATGTGCGATTGCGCGTACATATAAATTGGCATATGCATGTATATATATAGGAACCAGTATATATTTAATGAAACACGAACACAAACACACAGACATATATGTATAAATAAGTTCGTTATAATGTACTGAAGTCTAGTTACATACTACAAAACTTGAATTTAATGATTTATTTTGACTGATGAATTGGCTGATGGTCTGGTGATTCTTTGATACATTAGTGATTCCCCTGACACCAATTGACTACACAAATTATTAAAACACAAAATAAACTTTGGTAGCGAAATTAGGACGAAATTAGGGATTGAGATTACAAGCTGGTTTGTGACCGGCAACAGATGGAGAAAGAATAAGCTCACAGATTCCCCGTATAAAATAAACTACCGACATGAATAGCCTAATAGGCAACTCAGTATGTTTACTTAGCGGTATTTCGTCTGCCACTACGTTCTGAGTTCAAATTCCGCCGAGGTCGACTTTCCCTTTCATCCTTTCGGTATCAATAAATTAAGTACAAGTTACGAAGTGGGGTCTATCTAATCGACTGGCCTCCTTCCTCAAAATTTCGGGCCTTGTACCTAGAGTAGAAAAGTATGTTTCCTATAACTTACAAAAGGCCAAACGATATTTCAAATACCACAGAAGTTTACAAAATTTCCATTTCTGCTCTTGTCACAATGCCCGAAATTTCTTTTTGGAGGGGAGACTTCGATTAGACTGACCCCAGTACGCAACTAGATCTTAATCTATCGACTCCGAAAGGATAAAAGGCAAAGTAGACCCCGGCGGAATTTGAACTCAGAACGTAGCGGCACACAAAATACCGCAAAGCATTTCGCCCGGCGTGCTAAAGTTTCCGCCAGCTCACCGTCCTGTAGATTACGAAATATTATTGACGTTTTGTTTTTCAATTTTTGACAAAAAGCTCTGTGCAAATAATTACGCTGAAAAAAGAAAGAAAAACAGAAATCGAAGACGTTTTAAAACACGGAGATATCGCATAATGCAAACAATTCGAGCAGACGACAAATAGAAGACAATGTATACATTACCACACTAAAATCTCAGCAACTCCCGAGAAAAAAACAACACAAAAGAAGATGGAGTCACCAAAAAAAGAAATAATCAGTGATCTTTGAATATACTTTCATACGAAGAGAAATATAATATAAGCTAAATGAATACGCGTTCAATATATTTTATTCTTTATCTTGAAACTTTAAGAAGAATTCTATTGGCACTGTCTGAAATTACATACACTATGAGAAATTGTTTATTCATTTATCTATTTGTGTAATTGTTCATGTATTCAACTAAATATAAATATATTTATGTATTCTTATTAACTACGTGTAGGTAGTGTCTAACATATACACAAACATAATCATTTTAGTATATATATATATATATATATATATATATAATTAGAAAAAACCCACCTTTTATCAATTCAAAATGAATAATTAAATTACGCTATCTAGAAAATTACATATAATAGAAATATTAAAATTAAAAAAAGATAAAAATAAATTATATACGTTTTTATTATTATTTTTTGCAATTTACTTAATCATTGACATTTTATTGTTATTTTAATTTTAATTTTAATATTTCTATTATATGTAATTTTCTAGATGGTGTAATTCAGTTGTTCATTTTGAATTGATAAAAGGTGTTTTTTTTTCTTATTTTTTATATATATATTATATTGTGCGAATTTTATTTAGTATTTCTATATTGAATTTTATCCTTGTAAGTTTGGATTTTATTCCCTCAAATAATAATTAAATATATATATATATATATATATATTATACATTAATATTATACTACATAAGATCGAGCTGTGAAGTCTCGGAGCACAATTTGCTTATATATGTAAATATATAGTATATATATTATATATATATATATATTATATATAATATATATATATAATTATATATATATATATATATATATATATCTAAATGTGCTCCAAGTCTTCACAGCTTCGATATTAACCATACATACATAATATTTCTATATTTGAGGTTTTTTGTTATCTTATCTATCTATCTATCTATTTATTTATTTATTTATATATCAATCTATATATGTATTCAAAATTTTCTCTTCTTGTTTAACCAATTCCATGTTAAAGCTCAATCTTTAGATAAATATTTGCAAAGCAATAGTAACTATTTATTTAGTGTGGATGTGAAGGGAAGAAGAAATAATTAGAACTTTTTTACCCACAAGCTTGCAGTGCGAGCCATGATATGAGCATTCAATTTCAATGCACGAAATATTCTACATTTATTGAACACTATCTTCTTGATCAACAGAATTTTCAAGGTTCACACACTCACATGCATAAAATATATACGTTTACTAGAGGCATACGTATACTTCTACATAAACATGTATAACGTTATATACGTGCAATCATACGCAATATCATGTATAGGCATACGTAGGTATATTAAATATATATATATAATGTAATGCATGTATATGTATGTATATGTATATATATATATATATATATATATATATATATATATTATATATATATATATATATATATATTATACGCATACATATTGATACCACATAGCAGAATCCAGAAGGGCTTTCAAATTCATTTGTTGGTCGTATCTGTCATTCTGAATTTGTATGAGAGTGCGGTTTATTTAAAATTTATACTACATTTCGTTTTGGCTTCTCTGCAAAAGATACTCTGCAGTACGTAGATATATTGTCATTCTATTTCTCTTTCTAGGCACGCTGTTTCTGACGTCATTAAACTTACATGCGTTCATTGAAGTGTGAAGCTATTCAGAATCAGAAGAATGCTGTGACTGTCGCTGAGATAAGGCACGATATTCGCAACTAAGACACGTAACGCAACTAAGACATGTAACGCTTTATTTATCTATTCCTTCATCTCTGTTGTCAGCTACATATATCGATGTATCTATCTATTTATCTCTTTATCTATCTATCTATCTATCTATCTATCTATCTATCTATCTATCTATCTATCTATCTATCTATCTATCTATCTATCTATCTATCTATCTATATATATATATATATATAAACTTATGAGAGAGATGGCAACTATGTGGATAAGCCTCATGCTAGAAGTAGATCCACTATGGTCTTACCATTAAGAAATGTTCTCAAGAAAATTTAGCAAATACCAGAACGTAAGCGTGCAAGACAAGTGAAAAGTAACAAAAATATAGATTCAATAAATTATATATATATATATATATATATATATTTCAATATTGAGCAATATTATCTAGTGTAACAATTAAAAATGATAATAACAGAATCAATAATATAGGCGACTGCAGACCCCTAAAAGCATTAAATAGTTGAAGGATTAAAATTAATCCAAGGGCATACTGAATATGATCGCGTTTTGCGTGCGACCACGCTATATTCTATTTTCTGTTTCAATTGTGTGTCCACTCTTCTTTTGCAAGTCACAACGCAACTCTAGTAATGCTACTACCACGGAAAAGCTGCAGAGGCTGGTGTTAGAAAGTGCGCCAGATGCAAAATACAAACAAAACCTGAGAATACGTGATGCAAGACGTATACTCTCTAACCATATTCCGTGAAAGGTAAATTTTAAAGTGTTTATGTTAATGATGATCATGATGGTGGTGATAATGATGATGATGATGATGATGATGATGATGATGATGATGACGACGACGATGATGATAAATTTGTTGAAGTAAGGATTTTTCTCATTAAGGAACCATACCCTTTTAAAAGACATAGACCATGAGTAAGACTGTGATCAAAAAGGACGTGTTGCTCCTACACTTTGCAGTAAAATGCTTCTGCTCATGAGAATAATTCTATACCAATTAAGCCACATAAACGCGTGATTTAAAATCATACAACGATTATTTCTAGTGAATATCATATTTAATGCATAATACATGGTTCCTTAATTTATCTATTTCTTTATTTCAGTTTTAGTAAACATTTTATTCATATTTTCACAAAAGTTTGTAAAATACTATAGAAAATTATAGAGCTATCCGCAAGGGTTTCTTTTACACAATCTTATTTTGTGTCCTGCACTTTAATTCGTTGCAATAGCTTCTTGTACAATCGGAAAAAAAATATAAATGTAAAAATTCAATTGATCACCAAAATTTCGAGCATAGAATATACAGAAGTAGAAATTATTATATCAGTGGTTATTTATAGTAACATTCAAATCGAAAATTAACACGCAAATGCATAACATGCAAAGAATAGAATGAAATCTATAACGAATTCTGCCTATATACTTTTAAATATGGCGTTGACGATTTTCGTAGTTATCAAATTACTTCTATTACCCTTTGCAGCTTATTGCGAGACGTATGAGCCACACCCCATTAACTGCATCGGATAGGAAAGTAATCCGTATCAACATTAGAAATCAGTATAGCCGTGTCATTAATATACCATGACTGAAAGAATATTTTTGCTCTGTTTATGCCCCACTACTCATATATATATATATATATATGATAAAAATGGTAAGACAACAAAAA
>NC_043008.1:39512133-39514633 GCF_006345805.1 Octopus sinensis
AAAAAGGATAAATAAAATCCGGGAACAGGGACACTATGTACGTATGTATTTATGTATGTATGTATCTATGTATGTTTGTATGTATGTATGTGTGTGTATATGTATGTATGTATGTATGTTTGTATGTATGTATGTGTGGATGTATGTATGCAGGCATGTATGTGTGTGTATGTATGGATGCATATATGTATGCATGTATGTGTCCATGTATGTATGCATGTATGTATGTATGAATGTATGTATGCAGGCATCTATGTGTATGTATGTATGTATGTATGTATGCAGGTATGTATGAATGTATGTATATATGCAGGCATCTATGTGTGTGTATGTATGCTTGCATGTATGCATTTATGTACACATGTATGTATGCATGCGTGTAGGTATGTATAGATGTATGCAGGCATCTATGTGTGTGTGTGTGTGTGTGTGTATGTATGTATGTATGTATGTATGTATGTATGTATGTATATATGTATCTATCAATCTCTCTCTGAACGTACGAACGCTCAGTGTTTGCTGATCGATCTGAAGAAATGATTTATTTGCGTGTGCTGTACATTGGCTCATTGCCTCCATACAAAATCGATATTGCCTGTATAGGTGGACAAGTGTGTCACAGGCTAGATGTCGAAATGACCGCTGAGCAACGTGAGAGGAAGTGTGTTTTGCTCAGTCCAAATTGGGTAAAGTCGCTTATGATGATCAACTTCCTCTCATTATTCATTCCAGACCGATGCACACCCCGTGCTCTTAACCAGATCGTTTGTTAACGCAGTCCGGGGTTACTTTTCTCCTCTCTCTTTCAAAACCGAAATGAACTTCGAGAGCTGTGTAGAAGGGAATCACATTTCTAGCATTTATTCTTCTATTTTTTCGCTTGTTTCAGTCAATTTGACTGAAGCCATGGTGGAGCATCGCCTTGTAGTCGAAGAAATCAACCGCTGAACTTTGTAACCCTGGTACTTATTCTATCGGTCTCTTTGGCCGAACCGCTAGGTTACGAGGACATAAACACATCAACAAACGATTAAGGAGGGACAAACACACACACTCACACACACACACTTATGCATATATAGTATATATATATATATATATATACAAGGGCGGTGTGCTAGCAGAAACGTTAGCACGCCGGGCGAAATGCGTAGCCGTATTTCGTCTGTCGTTACGTTGTGAGTTCAAATTCCGCCGAGGTCGACTTTGCCTTTCATCCTTTCGGGGTCGAAAAATTAAGTACCACTTACGCACTGGAGTCGATGTAATCGACTTAATACCTATGTCTGTCCTAGTTTGTCCCCTCTGTTTTTAGCCCCTTGTGGGTAATAAAGAAATAAGTATATATACATATACGACAGACTTCTCTCAGTTTCCATCTACCAAATCCACTCACAATTGTTTGGTCGATGGGCCCGAAATTGTAGAAGTCAATTGCACAACATACTACACAGAGGAACTGAACCCGGAACCATGTGGTTTGGAAGCAAGCTTCTTACCACACAGCCACCCCTGCGCCTATGTTCCAACATAATGCTTATGCTTTACACGCTCGTTTCAACATAATGGTTATGTAATACTTTGCAATGCCGCTATTCATGTGGTGAATATTCCTATACTCTAAAACTGCAGGCACCTTCAAGCACACTTTATCTTTTCTCCCCTTCACATATCATATAGAAACATACCTGCACGCATGAATATGAACGTACGTGAGTAAATATATATAGTCAAATATAGCATACCACAAACTACATATATTTACGTAAACAGGTGAAGGAGAAAACAGACAAACAGAAGAGAGACACGAAATATTAGCAAAATTTAACGAGTAGAGCCATTTAGTAAATCGAATTAATTCGAAATATTATACTAACGAACAAGCCATAAGTTAAAATTAATTTCATTATTATATTGGGAAACTTTGAACTTCGATGCAATAAATATTCGGTGTACCATTGATTTACGAGAAGGATTGGAAGCAGTGACATTTTACCGAATGTTCGACTATCCTCCATTGATTCAATGTCCGGACTTAAATATTCACATTTCCTTCTTAATAATATTCGTATAAAATTTACTTTCATTCCGGTATTTCACAATAATTTCTGTAAATTTCTTACTAACATCAAAAGTTCTGAATAAATGTTTGTGCATGTGCATGTGTGTGTGTGTGGTGTGTGTGTGTGTATGTGTGTGTGTGTGTGTGTGTGTGTGTGTGTGTGTGTGGTGTGTGATTGCTTGTTGTTTTTCGTTCGTGTATTTGAACCGTTGAGAGATATGGAAATAAAAATAACTTTACGAAGTTGTTAAAATAAAAATATTGCTGTAATTCATAGCACGTAATGTGAAGGAAAGTAATATGCTGTTTCCAACTGATACGATGGATTATGAAATGTTAAAATATTTGTTGTGCAATTGAATGACACACGCAAACAATTATCAAAGAAATGTTAGATAGCTTTTACATAAAAAAAAGAACAAAATATGTATCCAATGA
>NC_043008.1:39517133-39529633 GCF_006345805.1 Octopus sinensis
TTCTTTGTCCTAAAGATTTTAAAACACTCGTCCTTGTTTTTGGGGAATCTGTTGGTGTCTGTCATAGGTAAATAGGTAGTAATGGATGTGTATACCTTATATAAAGTAAATGCTTGCACGTAAGTTCTTGGCCTCGGTTTCTCATTTAGGTCAAGGCCATCATTTTATGATCTCTCCATCAATCTGTGGAAAACCGAGTATTGCTGCTGATGTATATACATATGTAAACATACATACATACATATATGCACACCGACGTATGTGAATATATATGTGTGTGTGTATGTGTGTGTGTATTTGTATACATATATATATATATTATATATATATATATGTGGAGGCGCAATGGCCCAGTAGTTAGGGCAGCGGACTCGCGGTCGTAGGATCGCGGTTTCGATTCCCAGACCGGGCGTTGTGAGTGTTTATTGAGCGAAAAACACCTAAAGTTCCACGAGGCACCGGCAAGAGTTGGCGATCCCTGCTGTACTCTTTCGCCACAACTTTCTCTCACTCTTTCTTCTGTTGGCCTGCTCGCTTAGTCAGCGGGGTGGCGTCATTTAAAGGCTAAAACAATTCGAAGCGCATTGTGACCAGCGATGTGTGATCACCGTTACCAGCCTGGTCGGTCACGGTGATCACGGTGATATATATATATATATATATATATATATATATACATATATGTCTATATAATGTAAATATATGTACATATATTTATATACATACATACATGAATGTAGATACATACATACATATATATATATATTATATATATATATATATATATATATATATATATAGTGCATGTGTGTGTATATATACACACATATACATGCGTATATTTATTCGTTATCGAGTATGGTCATTGCACGAAGCTTAATCAATGTTGTTATCGTGCAATGCCTGTGCAAGATTTTTTTTAAAGTGAGGAAAGGCTGTGCACTGAGTCAATCCCACTCACTAAGCAACAGCAGCCATAATCCGAAAAGAAGAACAAGTCAAGATCATAGGTAACCACTGAGCCGCAGGTTTTATGTCGGAGTTATCCCAGTTACCTGAGTTACCTTCTCCTAGAAGGATGCCCTAACAAAGGCTAGGAGTCCTTCACTCCCAATGGTTTAACCGCGCGATCGGGTATTCAGTCCGATTATTTCTATGTCCTCGCGCATCATACAGCCTTAAGACATTTATTGGCTGGCCGTTGACTCTCAAGAGTTCCTCCGCACCTTCACAGGTTTTGTTTTTCATCCCGCAGGGTGTCCAATAAACACCCTCCTCACCAAGGAAGCTTGGTTTCTCACTTAGGACAAGGCCATCATTTTATGATCTTTCAATCAATCCGTGGAAGACCGAGTATTGCTGCTGGTGTATATACATATGTAAACATACATACATACATACATATATGCACACCGACGTATGTGAATATATGTGTGTGTGTGTATGTGTGTATATTTGTGCATATATATATATATATATATAATATATATATGTATATAATGTAAATATATGTACATATATTTATATACATACATACATGTATGTAGATATATACATATATATATATATATATAGTGCGTGTGTGTGTATATATACACACACATACATATATACATACATACATACATACATACATACATACATACATACATACATACATATGCGTGTATCTGTAACTACAAGGCGGTGATCTGGCAGAACACTTAGCACCTCGGTCAAAATGTTTTGCAAAATTTCTTCCGCCTCTGTAGGTTCTGAGTTCAAATCACGCAACAACAACAACAACAACAACAATAATAATAATAATAATGAAGATAATGATGATGATGATAATAATAATAACAGTAATACTTATAATAACAACAACAATAATAATAATAATAATAATAATAATTTTTATTCTAAAAGTCTCTCGGACAGTTCAGAATTACCAGTTATTCTTTCTTGAACGCAGGCAACAACAAATCGCCGAAGGTTTCAAGTATTACCTTCTCCTCTGACTGTAAGATATAATATTCTCCTTAGAATTGAGCTGTACCAAACAATGCCGTTTTCTGTATCGCCTGGAGCCTGAAGGCAGTTCCAGTATTCTTCGTTTTTCAAAACCCTTGGAAACCACTCTTAATGCTCCAATTACAACCGGTATCAGCATTACTTACCTCATGTCTCATAACTTTCCCATCTCGTCCCGCAGTGGCTCGAGTTTCTTCTTGAGTCAGCAAACCTATCATGAAAAAGCATCCATCGTTATTTTTGAGATTATATCGGTCCCGACATTATCCTATGTGTTTGTCCCATATTTAAGAATGTAAGTATTTAGATTAAATGAGTTCTGATGGTTATTTTTAGCAATACTATCATATTGTAAATGGTCCCTCTGATTTATAATGTTTTCAGGGTTGGTTCTTATATTTTACTTACAGTCAGCAGAAATCATTCTAGTAAAGAACATCCTGCCGTGTTTCCGCTACGCGCAGGATTGCATTACGTAATACGGCTTTTTCAGACATAGAGCCCCTTCGGTCATGAATGATCATGGGATTGCACCTAGAAAGTTACCCTCCAAGGCACAAGTCCGGGCAAGGTTGTTTATAGAAGACCAGCAGTCGCCCATGCATACCAGCCTCCCCTCTCCACGCCACCAGTGTTAACCAAGGGAAAGGCAAAGGCCGATACAGATTGGCACCAGTGACATCACAACTCATTTCTACAGCTGAGTTCAATTATATGTAAATTAATGGAAGATTTGGTTAGCCGTTCAAGCAGACAGATCAGCAAAAGCGCACAGTCTCCCACCGTAGTTCGAAGATGCCCTGAACAGGAAGCAGGGCCTTCGTATTTTCTCTGAATTACCGCAGATCGAAAAACGCATGGTGTACTACCATACTACCATCATACACTATGACAGGCATACATACATATATACACACATATACATTAACATACACGCACACACACATTTGTGTATACGTATATAACATTTTAGTTTTATGAGGTCGATAAACTGAAGTTCACGTAACGTAATGAATTTATTTCATTTGAATCTTTAACCCTTTAACAAAATCTGCAGTCTTGTGTCTACATTAATAATGATGTTTTCGAATATAGTTGTTTTATTTCAATAACTGTCATTTTAAAGTGTTCTCTAGCATTTCGGACATATTATTATTAACGTTTATTACTACCATCAAGTCAAATATATGAAGCTATATAATTTCATACTTCATTTTAGAATTTCTCATATTTTAATATGAATGATAAATGATAAAATCGGGAAATAATTAATTATGAAACCGACTAGTATAATTTCGAGAAATTAATATAAAATAAGGCCGGTATTTTTAGACATACGCGCTCAGACACAACGAGAAATGTAAGTATGTATGTCTATATATATGTGTGTGTGTTTGTGTGTAAGTCTATATGTATGTATGTGTGAAATCATTTCCTTTTTCTCTAGATGTAAATATATGCATATGTGTGTGTTTGTGTGGGTAAGTTGTGGAGAAAGATAGACAGAGAGAGAGAGAGAGAAGGAGAGAAGGAGTGAGAAAAGCGTATGTTATTAATTCAGAGAAATGGTAATAGACAATTTGCAAACTATTACAGACTGAGATTCAACAAACAAGGAATATAAATGAAGAAATAAAGAAACAGAGAAATAAATGCGAAGGACACGATTTTATACAACGTTTCTTTTTCTTTCTTTAATGCCTCCGCCATCACGCATGCGTGCACAAACTCACTAACGCGTATACAGCCACGCACACACCGACACACACAAACATATATGTGTGTGTATGTATATGTATATGTGTGTATATATATTTGAAGCGATTCTCAGAAGATGCATTAGGCAGATAAATATCAACGTTTTCTATGTATGGTAGACCGGTGTTATTTTCAGGATTGTTACCATTCTTGGAAAGTATGGATGCGAATCAAAATCGGCAGAAAATGAAAAAATAAAAACAAAAAAAAAAGAAACAACAAAAAACAAACAAAAAAGAAAGTGGTGGTGGTGGTGGTGGTGGTGGTGGGGGAGGGATAGAGCCAACTTCACTAAAATGTCAACAACATCCAAACGGACAAATAATACGACTAACAACATCCAACGGTAGGAAAAAACAACGCGAAAAACAATAACAACTACAGTTTTAACGACGTCAGGTCGAAACGATCTGTATTTACTGTAAACAGCTATTAATGCCATGTTTTCGTCAATCGTTGAGTTATGTGCTGAATTGAAAATATTAGTTGATCTGATAATCAGGAGCTCGTTGGTTTCTTCAGTTTTATGTTTATGTATTTGTTGTGCCGGTTGCTTTTATCGTTGGTGATAATATTGTATGACGCGCGCGCGCACAAACATATATGTCTATCCTCCTGTCAAGCTCACTCTGGATATATATATATATATATATCACCGTGATCACCGTGACCGACCAGGCTATCAGATGTTGCTACACATCGCTGGTTACAATGCGCTTCGCATTGTTTTAGCTTCAAATGACGCCACCCCACTGGCTAAGCGAGCAGGCCGACAGAAGAAAGAGTGAGAGAAAGTTGTGGCGAAAGAGTACAGCAGGGATCACCACCACCCTGCCGGAGCCACGTGGAGCTTTAGGTGTTTTCGCTTAATAAACACTCACAACGCCCGGTCTGGGAATCGAAACCGCCATCCTACGACCGCGAGTCCGCTGTCCTAACCACTGGGCCATTGCGCCTCCACACACACACATATTTATATGACAATCTTATAAATATAAGACTAAAGCTGTCGATGATTAGCTCCAAGAGGCTAGCTTGAGGCGGTGGCCTCTTGGAGCTAATCATCGACAGCTTTAGTCTTATATTTATAAGATTGCCATATTAGTATGGCGATAACTATTAATTTCCAGTAACGCTGCCGTAATCTCTTTTAGAGACACTTAGTAATTTTAATATTTCTATTATATATATATATATATATATATATGTATCCGATGGCCGGATAACTGAAGAGATGGTGGTGTGGATTTCCACCTCGGTATCCGAAACTCAGAGTTTTATCTTGGCTACCGATTAATTGTCACATATTATATTTACACATAAATTCCTCCATTTACATAATATTGAGGTCTCTTTCTTTTGTTATCTTAGCGTTTTTACATATATATATACATATATATATATATATATGATGAAGCTTTGTAGTTCAATTTTTGTATGATATGTCAAATTTAGCATACTGGACCCCCAAGTAGAAATAGCTACAAGAGTGGAGTTGTATGTATTTATCTATTTATTCCTTTGATTATAATAAATAAATCTTACTACTGTTTGTCAATTGAATCTCTTTTTCTTCCTTGCCTTATATATATATATTATATATATATATATATATAATATATATATATATATATATATATATATATACAACAAAAAAATGGAACAACAACGTAACAGGCGACAACAAAACATCCGGACATTTACAGATACAATAACGAAAAGGAAAACAAAAGGGTGGCTCATTCGGACATTTCTATCTTCAGTAGAGATCCAGATCGTCGTTGCAGTTTCCACCGGTTACACTCGAGACTGCTCCAATCTGGCCGGCCCCAAGAAAATCTAAGCTAAGAGCACTAGTTTCTGAAAACAAGGTCGAGAAAAACGGCGAAATGATGGCACAATTACAAACACAAATAACAGGACATTAACAACAGTTGTCTTTCGACTAAGGACGGTAGTCGAACCAAGAAAGAAAAGTCAGGTTTGGCCGAAAACCGGTCACATGGAAAAAGAAGAGAGAGATAGGGGGCTGAGGGATTGAAGAATTAGAGAGGGACGAGAAATAAAGAAAAAAGGAAAAGGACAGTGAGGTAAATGAGGGGAAAAGTGATGAGAATGAAGGGAAGGCCAAGAAATGTGAGAGAAAAACAGGAAAAAAAAATGGAAAGAACGAAGAAAATGTGAAGGAGATTAAAAGAAAGAGTAAAAGAGTCGTACAGAATTTATATGTATACTGCAACGACGATATGGACCTCGACTGAAGATAGAAAGATCCGAATGATCCGTCCTTGTTATTTTCCTGTCCTTTATTATATCTTTTAATTGTCCGGATATTTGTTGTCGCCTGTTACGTTCTTGTTCCGTGTCGAAGTGACTGCAGAGCAACATGAGATGAAGTGCCTTGCTGATAAACACTACGCACCACCCGGTCTTAGGAATTGAACTCACGATCTCGCAATCGTGAATGTACCATTCATAGCCACGCAGATAGGTGCCTGTGTATTAATGGATTTACGTGTTTTATAGATAAGCATATGAATCACAAGCGTTGGTGAACGTTCGCTTGTAGACTTTGACGCATAGCTTTTCTCCAGTTTGCCTATTTTAGCTCCATGATGCATTGCATATACACGAAAACCCACACACGTGCGCGCATCCTCCATATATATATATATGTATATATATATATATATATATATATATATATATATATATATATATATATATATATATATCTACTTATATGTATATATATATATAATATATATATATATTAGGTTGTCCCAAAAGTCCGTAAACACTTGCGAAAATTGAACTTTTACTCGCCAAGTACTAACAAAAACAACAAAAATTATTCCTCAAAATAAAGACCATTATTTTCCAACACTTTCTATGAACTTTTGGACAACCTTATATATATATATATATATATATATAATATATATATATATATATATATATTTATTTATATTTATTTATTTATATGTATATATATATATAGAGAGAGAGTTACAGAGAGAGAGGGGAGACTGGAAGATGTGTGTATATTTGCGTATATATTATTGCATCAATGTAGAAACGCACACAGGTGTGTATAGATGTACAGAGAAGTAGAAAAGAAGAAGAAACTGAGATTTACGGAAGGACAGTCAGGCAGAGAAAGATTGATAAAGATAGCAACCATAATTATGTATTTGCGACTGTATGTCCGCCCGTTTGTGTGTCTTTGCAGAATGGGAAGGTTTTAAATGAGAACGAGAAGAAATAAGTTGTTGGAAGACACAAATATTATTGTTATGCGAACAGGTGTGCAGAATGAGTGCATGTTACAAAAAATAGGAAAATATGTAGTCACAAGAAGACAGTATTCATTATTCAATGATATCGACAACACTTTTATCAACAAAGACATTACACCAGTGGAGTAAACAACATCCAGATCAAAGAAGATGCTATGAGATTGAAGATTCCGTGTGTATATAATATAATATGTAGTGCTATTGTGAACAGTGTAATGTTATGAATAAACTAAACTTTACTCAATACTTCGAGTATATGTGTGCGTGAGTGTGTGTATAGATATGTATGTATATATTTATGTATATATATATATATATATATATATATATATATATATATATATATATATATAACTATTCATATTTGTATGTATGTATATATGTATGTATATATTATTGTATGTATGTCTGTACATATATATATATATATATATATATACAGTCATAGCTATATATGACTATATTTTTCATATATATATATATATAGCTCTTACTTTCGACACTACTGTATTCAAATTTCATGAATGAATCGTAAAATCAGAACTCTTATTAATATTAACTGATTTTTTTTTTCATGAATAGAGCAATATCCTTTAAATTTTCTCCTAGCACTACCTGATGGTTGGTTTCATAATCATTTCCGGTCAATCAATCAAATAATAATTTGTTTTCATGGGAACATTTACCTATTGTTTCCATCATGATATTTAACTGTTATATTGTTTCTGTCTGGGTTAATCTTGTTTTCTTTTGTGTGAGGTTTGTTTCATTGCTGTAGTGCAAATCTCGCTATGGAATATATTATTTGATATAATTGTTATCGAACATTCCTACAGCTTCATCGTTTAAAAGAACAGATTCATTGTATTCTTCTATTTTTGCCTGAAATAAGAACATTAGACTTAATCTGGACAGTCTGTCATCTACCCGGAGTAGGGAACATTGCAATGAGATTTTGAGGAAAGTAAAAACGGCAATACGGTTATAAACTAATGAAAACAAACAATAGGCAAAAATGGTGTATTGGAATCCATTCCGTTTGTAGTAAAATATGATGTGGATACTATTCAATAATATCCAAATCCTGTATGACCAAACATTTTTCTGCTTTACTCCTTTAAAATTTTCAAACACTTCTCAAGTACTGGGATGAGATAGCTAATGAGATAGATCTAAGATTATTTTGTTTACATCTTTGACACTGGAAAATTTTGTACGAGCATTGCTTTTGTATTACGTATCTATTTTTCGATTTTTGCTGATTGTCTTAGAAATTAAGGATCACTCTTCCTATTAAATTATCAAGCGTTGAAAATGACCTATTAATTAGACAGCGTTCTAAACATTTACTTTCCTAATTAAATATTTCCGCTGTAAACAGTTTTTACCTACACAGATTTGGAAATTCAGAAATGGTTCAATTATTTCGGGTTGGTTTATCTTTAAATGTTGAATGAGTGAAGAATTTTGTTTACATGAAGGAATAAAGTAAGAGAAATTACTATTTGGACAAAATATACATATAAAGCACAGACATGGAAAAATCACCGAATTTAAATCAGTGATATGAGTTAAATTACCAACGGAATATTACCCAGAAGCTACAAAGGGCATAGTAATAGACAAAGAGAGGTACGAAAAATTAAAGAAATGGTTTGCAAACAAAATAGACAAAAAGAAGTGAAAGTAGAGTTTGACGACCTACCGTCAGTTATAAATTACGACAACTTGTTCCAATATATAAAATGGTAAAGCGTGAGTAAGCTTTAAAAAATTTGTAAAGACTACACATACGATACTAAAATGAAAGAAGAAAAGGAAAAAAAGAAGGAAAAATGATATAAAACCTTCCTGTTAAAAAATGTTAAATGGTACTACTTATGAGAGGGGTTCAAGTAGCCATAACATCCTCATTAATTATTATCCATCTCTCATTCATTCGTTTTATATATTTGTCCCCACTGTCGCGTTCTGTCTGTCCTTGCACCGTCTACATCTCTCTGTGTCACGGCCTGTGTATCAAGTAAGAAATAGGTTCGGCGAAGTTACGCCATTCGGACCAGTCCCGTAGAGACGACGAAATAATACGTCATCATGGGACATATCACATACACAAACATACACACACATACACACACACACACCACACACACACACACACTCACGCACAGACACAGACACAGACACACACACACACACACACACATATATATAGGGCGAATCAGTCAGTTTCTGAAAAGTGTGTAACTTTATATGTACATACATATATTCAATATGTGTATGTGCGTGTGTATGCCATTTTTCACAGTTTACTTGCTTCGCTCACTAGAATGTGGTCATGCTGGGGCACCGCATTCAATTTTCAGTCGAATGAATCGGCTTTTGAAGCCTGGTACTAATTCTAACGGCTCTTTCGCCGAACCGCAAACACAGGGTGTCAAACCGTGGCGGGAGAACGAACAGAGGCAGAAAGGCTCACACACATAGATATACATATATACATAGATACAGACACGTAGACACACACATACACACATATAAATATATATGTGTATACGAAGGGCTACTTTGAGCTTTCGTTTACCAAATCAACTAACGCTGCTTTACCAACGTATCACCGGTGGGACTGAACCCGGAACGATGTAGTTGGGAAGCAAGCTTCTTACCACAGAGCCACGCCTGTGCCTATATGATTATTGAAGCTGTCTAGTATAATATAGACTTACGAAAGTGAGAGGGCAAGTTGTTATATGCGGGCATTAAGCTCATTATCGAAAGTTCAAGAAAGCAAGTACATATTAAGATATCTTAAGAAATGGAAGCATGATAGAATTGAAAATCGTTTCATATATCGGGCATGGAACCAGAATATAAAGGGAGTGTGTTTATAGAGAAAATCGACTTTGCTAAATAATGCTGCATATTCATATCGGATCCGGAGAATTCCCTATAAAATATCACAAGATTTTCGCCTCGTACTCACTCAGAAGTATTTATCGTACTCAGTTTATATTCAAGAAGTCATTCCTGAATTTCTAACGTCCAGCAGACATCGATTATATAAAGTGATTTTGATTTATATAACCAACTCTAAATGAAGGTTCTAAGTGGACGCTTGTGAATTTGATGTGATAACATATAAAGATTTAGGTAAATATCGCAAATCATGTATTTATGCGAAGAGCTCCTATTAATGTCGGGTGGTATTGTGGAAAGAAATCATTCATAAAATCGAACACACTCAGACAAGCATACATACACATGTGTGCACGCATATAATTATAATCCTAGTTGTTTTAGTCATATGTACGTAATTATACGTATGTGTATAATGTTATATAATATATATGTTATATGGGCTACCACAAAGAGAGAAGAGCAAAGAGCCATGAAAAGGTCAATGCTTGGTATCTCGTTGAGAGAGCACATAAGTAGCGAGATCATCAGAAAGAAGTCCGGCGTGAGAGATGTTATCGCAGAGTATACACGCAGCAAGTATAGATGGGCTGGACACGTCGCCCGGCTCACCGATAATCGGTGGACGCACGCAGATGTTGAGTGGTACGCGCGTGAGCGGAAAAGACCACCCGGAAGACCTCCACGACAGAGGAGTTACGATTTCAGAAGGACGATTGGGATCACGTGGATGAGAAAGGTGCGATCCAGAGAGGAGTGGACAGCGTGCTGTGACGAGCGGTGTCAAATGGACGCCTAACGGACTGGTCTGTCAAGGTGATCAAGGTGATATATATATATATGTCCAGCCTTTGCCATTATAGATCTCTAGCCACTACTCATTCTCTATTTTATCTCATTGTTTCTTTCTGTGTTCCTTTCTGAGTAAGAGCATAGGTTCGAAAGATTAAAAAATTTTCCCTTCCCGAGGGTTATACTAATACATCTGTTTGTTGTCTACACCACCTGTCATATGCATATATGTATGTATGTATATTATGAATATATGAATATATGTATATCATTTATATACGCATTATGTATATAGATATGTGTATATATATATATAATATATATATAATATATATATATATATATATATATATATATATATAATCATATATATCCGTAATTTAATTTTATTTTATCATTGGCCTATCTTTCCAAAGTCTAATCAATATTTTAGCCGGAACATTTTATATTTTCTCAAAACCGACAATCTTTCATTTATTTTCGTAATTAAAATAATGCCACGAATTATTAATGCTATTCTTTGTATAACGATTCATATCTTAAATGTCTATCCATGCATTATGTTACTCACATACATATTAATCTACAGAGAGAGTCAGAAGTTTAATCACGCGCAAAAAATCCAGACATCACAGAACATCCATTTTTCGTATGCTGAGATAAACGCTTTACATGGACAAATAAAGAAGATTGTGTGTGTGTCTATATATCATGTATATATATATATATATATATATATATACATATACATATGCATATACATACATACACACATACACACATATATATATACATATATATATATATATATATACATATATATATATGTGCATATATATATATATATACATATATGTGTGTGTATGTATGTAAATATATATATATATATATACAAGAAGAGAGAGATAGAGTGAGAGAAAGATGCACATACATACAAACTACAAACACCCACACACATACTCACATATATATATATATGTGTGTGTGTATATATATATGTATATATCTATATCCATCTAACTATTTATCTATCTATCCATCCATCTATATATCTATCTATCTATCTATCTAAATATATATATATAGAAAGAGAGAGAGAGAGAAAGAGAGAGAGAGAGAAAGAGAGAGAGAGAGAAAGAGAGAGAGAGAGATGTACATACAAACTACGATAACACACATATACACACTCATATCTGTATATATTTATATATATGTGTGCGTGTGTGTATACACAGATATATCTCTTTGTGTATGTTTGTATGTATGTATTATCTATCTATATGTCCATCTATCTATCTATCTATCTATCTATCTATCTATCTATCTATCTATCTATCTATCTATCTATCTATCTATCTATCTCCATATATATATATGTGTGTGCGCGTGTGTGTGTGTGCGGCTGTGTGTGTGTATATTTGTCTGTATATGTACGTGTGTGTGTTTGTGTGTATGTGTGTTTGTGTAGTACATAACAAATACTTATAATATTTTAATTGAAATTTTAGTTACTTCACCATCGTATAGATTGAATCATAAGTAAACGAACCTATTCACACCTACATATTCATTATTGAAACTCTAGTGCACACTGACTGATAAGTGCTTCACCCGTGCGCACACTAATTATGAATACAAAACTCACCCACACACACATACCCTGTCTCCATCTCTCCGTTTCTCCCCCCTCTCTCTCCCTCTTGCTAGAATACATATCTAGGT